>NC_056744.1:716936001-717073501 GCF_019279795.1 Protopterus annectens
TATGGTCATTATCTGAATGTGCATCTATTTGCTACTTTATTTTCTATCAGAATTCACAGCACAGTAGCATGGTTAATGCATTTTATTTTTCCCAAAGGGAAGCATCAGTAAAGAAATTCCAGTCTTCATCTATATTAACCAAAAGAGTTAAAAGTTGAAGCTGCAACGAGATCTACTGCTTACACTAGAAGTAATTCAAAGCAGCTTGCACAATGCATCAGTCTGCTGCTGAGAGAACAGTCCTAAGTGATAAACTTATTGCAACATGATTTGAAATACAAAGTAAAAACATGCACATATGACAACTACACAGAAACTCTTTTTTAGGGTCATTAGTGATAAGTACACACTCTCATTAGAGCAATTTGTACCACCATGCAGCATACATAAATAACTTGTTCTCTCTGTTGCTGCAAAAATGAACTGAAGTAGTAATGTATGTCACTGGAGGGTTTACTCCATACAGTCTTGATTCTTCCATTTGAACTTGAGAAGATTTATGAGCATCATAAGCTGCCCTGAGATGTGACATGCAGACTCCGTAAAACCGAACAAAACAGATCAGTTACTTATGAGATCAGTATAATTAAAAATACCATGCCAGCTTCTGTTCACTTACTGCTGCTACACATTGCTAGAAAAGAGAATGTTTTAGATGTAGGTACATAATGCTTTAGGAAAAATCTACTCTAGTTTATAACAAAAGAAAATGTACCCATGATCTTACGTCTGTCGTTTAAACAAAGAAATTGGCTGGCAATCAGTGAAACTTATAACCTTAAGTGCATTTGTCTAAAAACAGGAGAAATAGCTTTGGCACTCACTACAAGCTTTACAGATAGTATCCACAATGGAAACCTAATATCAGAACACACTGCTGTCATCAGCAATGTTAAACTTCATATAGCATCTGTAAAAAAAACTAACAAAGCTGAAAACCTGCTTTGCAAACTATAATCACAAAATAGCTTCAGTAAAAGGCTATCCCTTCAAGCAGAGCAATAGGGAAAGGCTTACTGAGTGAATGGCTAAGATGGTAATGCTTTTTTAAAACTATTTATGTGCAAAATATTCAAGGATGACCATGCTTAAATTTCAAATTTTGCTCTTCCCCTCATAAAATATGCAGTGTATAGCAAAGAGTGAAAATTACTGTCTGAGCATTTGGGTAGTCATTAGTATTATAAAGTTTGGTTCCTCTAAAATTCAGGCAAAACAGTTAAATTACTTTAACTGCCTAGTCATTAAAATTATTAATTCTGGCTGCTGTGAAATTGTTATGGTAATACAAATCTTATTACTCTTTTAACCTTCTGCTTAAAACTATCTCTGATTTGGGGTTTCAAAACTACTGCAGCTTTGTCAAAGATTCTTGAATTAAAAGAGTGACATCAATGTACTACTTAGAACTGAATGCAAAAACTGATATTTGTAAAGCTTATCTTGCATTTCATGGCAAGGTCAAAGATTGAATTTACAATTCTAAACACGCCCAGTGTTTAAAACTGTCAATTAAACCCTTGATACTAACCTTGTCTGGAAATATACCAGGACAGGATTTATCAAAGGAGAAAGAATTGTGAGAGAGACAGAGGGAGTGAGGAAGAGAGACAGGCTCATCATTTAATTTTTTTGTCTCCCCAATCACACAAAGTACTTTCATTAACTTATTATTGCCTTTTCCTGTGGCCAAACGGCTTACTATTGCAAAAACATCCTTGCACAAGACACATATTTCACAAGGAAAGAACATTAGTGTATCACCAAACTTCACGTCCAACAGACTTCTAATCAATCAGCCTGCCTGTTTAAATTGGGCTTTTTTATTGTTTTGCATTTTTCTTCATTTCAAGATGTAAATGGATATTTTACAGTTCACACAAATAAATAACACGGTGTTGCTCAAGATTCAGTTTAGTTTACACTGCACTACTTGATTAATGCTTCTCTGTGCAAATCATTGTAAAAAAATCTTTGCTGCAGTTACAAATTACAGTCATTTCTGTCGGAAGTTCTTGCTGCAACCCAGCCAATATTCAATGCTCACTCATTTCAGAATAACAGCATTGGCTCTGACAAAAAAGACAACGGTCTCATGCAATCTGGGGACTGGCTAACAAATGTATATTTTCAAAACAAAAAAAATGTGACTGACATGATGAAAAAGGAAACTGTTGATGCAAGCTAAGCTGAAGTAAGCTATAGCTGATGGAAATGTTTTCTAAACTGGTAAACATTCATTTTAAACATTAAAATAGTGTTTTGTTGTTTCATGTCTTAGAACACATTGTTGAGGCTCAAGCCCCTCAGACTTGTGTTTTCAAAGGGAGTAAGACTTTATTAATTTATTTATTTTACTTAATTTGTTAACTGGTTGGGTGAGATGGCCCAAGGACCCTTTTCATTTATGACCCGAGCCAAAAGGCAATCACAGAACAGATACATTATTCATGTGCAGTACAGTAGACAGTACAAATCATTTGATACAATACACATAATAATTTGCACTAGAACAGTATTGTAATACCACTGAATTTTGGAGCAGTTTGGTTACATATTGTTACTGTAACACAAACACAATAAACCTAATAAGTCAACTTACAACCTGAATACAATATCAAAATAAGCTATATAAGAACCATGTACCCTGAGAAAGAGAGATATACAGATTCAGCACAAAGTAAATGTATTGATGGAATAATTTCTCCATACTGACTGGTTGTGGAAATTCTGAGCATAATGCTATACAGGCAGGATACTGCGATGGATGTTAACCTGCATCATCCAAACCATTTTTATCCGTATTGAATCATGTGTTTTTCTAGTTGGTTGCAGAATATTAAGATGTCTGAGTAGGAAGAAAGTTCCATGGTATGACAGCAACCTTATAAAAGGATTTTTCCAAAGTGGCAAGTGTAAAAGATGGTCTTTGCAGCTGACAGTGAGGGTGATTTCTTAAGCTGTACAGAGTTTTTCTCATTTAGAGTTGTGGTTTCAGAACAGGGTACTAACAGTATGAATATGCGAGTGTTTAGCACATACTGATTCTTTGCTTCCATGGGAAGCCAATTTGACTTCTCCTGTAAGGTGCAAGGATGCATATTTCTGTGGGCTGGATAATAAAATATAGAATTTAGTTTTCAGCTGTTTGTGAAATGGCAATGCTCTAAGTAGAGTGAAATAAAGGGTGAGGCGTAGTCTAGCACACACATTTATACCTTTTTACTTAGCATTCCTTGCCTCTTTAGTTAGTAGGTGGGAAATTTTATAGACAATCTTTAGTTCTGACATTATATTCTTGATCTGAGTGTATGTCAGCATGGAAGGAAAGATGTTGGCCTAAAATTACACCAAGATATATCTGCTATGTGGTGCATGGTAGTCTGTTTTTGCAGTGGATCAAAGACAGTGGGGGAAAAGCTGATCATACCTTCTGTGATGTGCCAAACAGCATGATTGAAGATTTCAGTGTTAACTCTTAGCATGTTGTTTGGTAGCCAATCCCATATATGTGCAAAGACATTCAGATACAAATACAAATTTGTGTGTTGTGTTTAAAACCATATTATCTGCATAAAGAGTTGTCTTTAAATTGGGGAGGTTGTATGGGAGAGAGTTAATAATTAATAAGAATTGAAGACGACCTAAAATTTTGAGCTTTGCAGTATCCCTTTTGAAAAGATACTTTCAGATCTAGAAAAATAGCACCAGTTACCAGATGTGATTGTATATGCTGTAAAGAGCACTGAAAGTGTAGTTTGGCCTGAAGACATTCTGCTTATTACTCAGAAAGGATTCACTTGTAAAACAATCTTTCGGTAATGCATATGTATTTATTACTGGGTGATAATCATTGTTTGGAGTGAGGGAAGTTTGGTAAAGGAATGAGCATACTATGTTTAAAGCTGTGTGGAATGCTGTTATTTGTAAATGTTACATTAAACATATGTTTTGAGGGCCAGCTTAATAATGTGCTGCTAGCTTGACTTAGGGTGGGATATAGCATATGAAAATGAAGGTTATAACAATATTCCACCTTTTATAGTAGTTTTTCAACTGCAAATTTCTGAATAGCTCTCATGCAGAAAGGAGGGTAGTCATGTTGTTGTTGTGTTGTGTCTTTCGGCTTTTCCCAGTTAGGGGTCACCACAGTGGAACTCCAGTCTGCTAATGATTGGCAGTAGATTTTTACATGCCAAATTGCCAGCCCTGATGCACAACCTTCAACGAAGGTACGCCCATTCACGCATGTCTCCACACAGAAGACGCTTTAGCTGAGAATCGAACAGGACAATGTCTTACTGTGAGGCGCCAACGCTACCACAGCACCAGTCATGTAAGGATTATAAATGTGTTTTTCATGAGGAGGTGTCACCTAGCTAAATTAGATACCATTTTGGTTTGGTGGCTAGGAAATGTTAAGTTATAAATGTTAAGTTATAAAAACAGACATTAATACAGTTATTATGCAGATCACAGGATTGTTTAGAAAATAAGGCCCTAGTACCTATAATCTTAATGGTTTGGCAAAACTTTCTTTGAAAGATTGAATGAATTTGTTTGGAACAATTGAAGGTACTTTTTTTTTTTTTACTAGATTGGTGCTAAGCCTAGTGGATTTTTGAAGATGGTAAAACACGAAAAAGCACACCAAGTCACAAAATATAGTAAGCACCAAGATGAAAAAATCCACTGTTCAGTAAACGTTGGCATAAACACTTTAATAAAATGAAGCGCTTTTCGTCTACTACTATTAGTAGACTTCCTCAGATCATTATAAAAAAATTTAAACACTCTTTAAATACTCTTTAAGGTGTCAGCTGATGCTAATTAAAAATAAATTGATCCCCAATTAATTAAATAAAGAAATCCAATAAAATCAATACATCATGATGGTAACACAAAGTACTAGTTATACAGATAAAAATGCTTAGTTGTTAATTTATCACATAACACAGCATAAGTAACAAACCCTCTTTTATGAAAAGCTAATATAATGCATAAAAATTTAAACTAGCTTTAAGATGTTCACTTCATTTATATGTGGTAACATCTAAATTACTCAATTCAACGTCTCAGGTTCCTAAGTTTTAAAAGACAATTAAGTTATAAAAACAGACATTAATACAGTTATTATGCAGATCACAGGATTGTTTAGAAAATAAGGCCCTAGTACCTATAATCTTAATGGTTTGGCAAAACTTTCTTTGAAAGATTGAATGAATTTGTTTGGAACAATTGAAGGTACTTTTTTTTTTTTTTTACTAGATTGGTGCTAAGCCTAGTGGATTTTTGAAGATCCTAAGAGGTCTCCTATTTGTTGACATTTAGTAATTCAGGTAATTTGTTAGCCAAGGGGTATAACGTCTAAACGTTCTGATCCTTCTAAGTGGGAAAAGAATTTTCTGAATAGGAAATTATATTACAGAATTTTGAAAGCACAGCAGTAGGATTAACGGAGTTGTACACATTTTCCAAGTTAATGTATATGAGCTGTTGCTTCCAAATATCCAAGTTCAAAGTAGTATTAACCTTGCAAAGGTTTTGAGTAGCCAGTTAGACAGTAAGACATGATGATACCTCCAACTAAGGTGGTAGACTATCTAATGACTGCAGTTTGCCAAGTATGTTAGGAATAATAACATCTGTTAAGGATTTCTTGTTGGTATTGGGGCTGGGGTGAGTTTTTTCTTGCACAGTTTGAGTTAGGTTGTTATATACAAGAATCCTGTTCAAGTTATTTTTTTGTTCATTCCAATTTGCGTTTATGTCCCCAGTAATCAACTTATGACTGCCTATTTTGAAAGTATGTTGAATGAGGAATTTTAAAATACAGCAAAAGATGGAGGATGTATACAGATAATGGCTCATTTAATTTCAGGGCTAACCCAGTCAGTTCCATTGTCAGCATTCTGAGATTGGTCAATCATGGAAAATAGCCCTAAATGCTTACAAAACAATGTAGCTACACCACTTTTAGGTTTTTTGCATGGGAGGTTAAAAGTAGACACAGAGATATCCAATTGTTGCCTTTAACCAGAAATAGGCCTAATTTGAGGTTTATGCAACTGAAGTCAAGCTTATAACTGGGACCATCAGTTACTGATACCACATAGACTCATATAAGCAACTGACAGACTTCTATGGTTATTATTGTAAAAACTGTACTATAATACAGTCATATTGGTACTGCTGGTAGAATCAGGAGGCTGGAGTTTAGTGAAGATATTTACATTTAAGTTGGGCATTGCTGGTGTTGCAGTGACAGTGATCATACTGGTAGACTGTGGCCCAGATATGGGTTGAATATATCCTAACAGCAATAAAAGCAGGATGATAAAAAAAATATACATTTTTGTGCCACTGTTTAAAGTTTGTGAAAAAGTTGCTCTTTGCCAGTATCTTGAAGGTACAGCATGTGGTGCACTGTATAAGTTGTGAGTTGCAAAAAAAGAAAGTTTCTCCATCTAGAGGTTATTTCAGTGGTGAAGGATTTAGTATGGGGAGATAGGATGAAGAACAGAATGTCTGCTCTGGAATAAGCCAATGAGGTAAAGAGATATGATGAAGTAGGGAAACTGCACATGGTAGCAGCGGCAGTAGCATTTGCTTAACCATTTGTACCTTATTATAAACATCCAACTTTTTAGTGATAGTAGAAGACAGTATCTGAAAGGGTGTACAGTTATGAATGAGGAAATAAAATCAGTGACTGGGTAATGTATATAGGAAGTGACAAATATGGAGGAGAAAATGGGACAAGATATAACTAGTTAATTAAATTGCAGTAAGTATGGTTAATATATAGCTCACTTGCAGTAATTCTGGTTGACAGTATGACAGGAAATAGCAACACCAGGAAGTAAGATTGCAGGAAGTGCGGTTGACTGGAAATGAGGAAATGGCAGGTGTGTATAAGTTACAGAAATGTGGGGGTTGATGGGAATGGGGGAACAAAGAACAGACAATTACAGCTAGACCATGTGGAGTAGGGCATATCTCCCAACAGATGGATTTCTGAATCAACACCAGGAACAGTGTGCTACCATGCTGAGGCCACCAGAAAAAAAAGTTAAGTTGACAAATGCCCCAAAGATAATGAAACAATGCTGCTTATAACTAATAAAATAAACACAGTAAAGATCCCCAAAGCAGTACTCTTGCCATATCCTTTGACTCTGTACTTATGCTGTACCAATACTGAATTAATAAACCATGCAGACAACCTTACACGGTAAGACTATCAGGCTGAAGCTAAAAAACATGAGATAAGTATAACTCTAGTGGGAGCAGGACTGCCCACATACTGGTCCTGGCCTAAGCTAAATTAATACAGTTTGATGAGCATTTTACCTTAAACCGACTAAATAAATCACTTGCGGGTGTTTCTGTTATTGCATGGCAGCATGAACTTGTTATGCTCCAGCATAAATAAAGCTGAGCTCAGTGAGAGCAGTTGGAGTGAGGGAGATATTAGATGCTCAAATCATTCAGCAAAGAAATGGTAACAGAGACTGTGAATGAAAAAATATTATTGGGGATGTATCGCCTGTGATTTGTAATATGGGCATTACTGGTTCATCACTTTGCTGCTAGAATTTCATCTTAGTGCTGTCGCTTAGGTCAAATTTTAGTATTTTTGATCCAAATATTTTGCATATGTGGGATGGTGGCTCATAAAGTATGTTTCTGTATAGACACACCCTAAAAGACAAGTATGTGTCCTTTGCAACAATACTGCTGGGCAGTATTTAAACTTTTCAGCTGATTGCTCATTTGTTCACAGTTAAGTGCTTGTCTGTCTATTTAAGTGCCAGATGCTCAGACACATGGACTGTGTCTGTAAATATACTTCTTCTGAGTCTTTGTAACTTCAGAGGCAGTACACTTATAAGCACATGCATCTTTACGAGTAAAATACTGAAACAGCTGAAAATATCAATAAGAGCAGGATGATAAAGAAACGTTCATGCAAATGCAGTCATATATCCAGCTGCGTCACATAGAAGTTTTCACCTTGACTACATCCCAGATGACCCAGGTTCAGTTTTTGGTCGAGGACAAGTATTAGGGGAGGTCAGCTGAGGAGGAATGAAAGTGAATCTCCAGAGCCAGTTTATCCACCTGGGGGAAGAGAGATGGTGACTTTTTATTACAGGATAATCATATGAAGAAAGAAGATCTGGAGCCTGCCAAAGAAAGTGCAGCATTTCGTTTGGCATCATGGGTGTGATGGGTGTGTAGAAGCAACTGCACTGACACAGTCTAGTAGGAACTGTACTGTACATAGCAACATTTGTGTGTGTGTGTGTGTGTGTGAAATTTACCGCCAGAAAAACTTCACCCCCCACTTCAACTTTACCTCCAGAGAAACTGACATTCAAGCCTTCTGAAAAAGATTTTCTGAGAACCTGACAACCAGGCTTCTGAAACATTTTCTTGTAAGTAGAACCTGACTGCCAAACTTTTGAAGACATTTTCTAGTAAGGAAAACTGTAGAACAGAAAATGCAGATTTTTGCCTCATATTGATGCCCTATCCTTTTCCCCTATTTTTAACCAAGTCACAAGTGCACTGCCTCGTTAAGTGACTTTCTCAAAGTCAAATATCAGGCAAATACTACAGGAAGAGTCTTAATCCTTTGTATTAACTTACAAACAGAGGTGTAGCCAGAAATGTATAATTTGTACTCAGAACTGACTATCTTGCTCCCTCCCATCAACCCTTAAGTTGTTGCTCCTATACACGTTTAGAAAGGGACACATTGTTTACAACTGTTGCCTGTTAAACCATAAAAAGGCTATTTTTAGAGAAGCATTCATATCAAGTATCTATGTATGTTTTGTTTAGTTCTACACAGCAAGCATTAGCTTAGACATGTCTAAGTCTTCTGTGCTCTTTGAGCCACAATATATCGTAAGATATGCTCAGAAAAGAATTTACTCGTTTGAGTACACTGGGCATGCCTCAACACACCCTTGCTGCCAGACCTTAATTTTCTGATAAAACACTGAACATTAATTACAGTCCATTCATAATGGCTGTCCTTAAAGTTTCATAGTGCTTGTTCAGAAAATGCATATCAGTGAAACACCTGTTGGTCTGCTAACTTTTCAATTGAATTAAAGTTGTCTGGCACTTAAAGCTATGTGCTACTAACAAACTGCTTCCTGCATTCAAAAAATATAGAGTTTGAATCCTATAAGCTCCATTTGCTTACTGTGTGACTTCCAGCAAATCATTCAGACAGTACTCCTGGGTCAAACCCCAAAAAGGAACCCTTACTCAGTGTATTTGTCTGGTTAAAAAATAAAAGAAAATATTTAAAAATTGGCCCTCCTTTCATTCACTATATCCATCTTAACACCCCAACATAACCTAAAAGAATCCTTTTCCTTACCGAGTTACTTATATTGTACTTCCTTTCAACCATTAATTTTTATCTCTCTCTAACACTTAGTTTCTATTCAGTTCATCTCTAGCACTAGGAAATTTAAATATAATGCTATCTGTTTCACCACCATTTCCATGTTAAGTACAATATGTAATCACTACTAAATCTTCTGCTTCCTCTCTGCTGTACTATACTGTACTACACTATACTATACTATACTATACTATACTCTCCTAAACCTCCTACCTACATGTAATACAACCTACTAATAAATTCAGCTTTAATTTCTAATCTCTTTCTCCATCTAAATGATTCTTGACTTTTCTATACATCACTATAATTCTTGTATGATTATGTCTGCTATGTTTATTATTTGTAAATATTCAATGTCTTGATTATTTGCAGCTTGTCTGCATGTATAACTATTGTAACTGAGCATTTCATGTAATTCATTATAGAATCGTGTTACATTTGTAGTATCTGTGGAGCATTTCTCCCCTAGTCTCCACTGCAAAGGTTTTTTTTTGCCCAGTGGACTTCTATTTAAACAAATATTAACGAATAAATAAATAAAATAGGTCAAACACTTGTACACAGGTTTCCTTGTCTATGGTACAACTTCATGTGTGAAATTTAGGTCCAGCTCCACTAATCTGACCCCAACTTGGTATGTCTTCCTTTAGCTTTTTATAATCATTTTTTGCATCAGTCCCAAAATAAACTGCATTTTTTGACTCTTTATTCAAAAATGGGGCTACTAGCTTGGTTCATTTGCTAGTCTGATAATTTCTCTTTCATTTATGCTACTAAAGGCAAGCAAGTAGGCCTCAGCATTACCAGAGGGGCTAATTCTCTGTAAGAAATGGCTGCATCTTGAACTAGGCCCACTGCTAGGCAGATCTTCAATGATCTGCCAGGCCCTAGAATTACTCCTTATCATTCTTTTGTAAAACCTCTTTGTTTTTTTGTTGGGATGTACCTTCAAGACAGTGGAGCAGGGCTCACAAAACTGCAATACTCCATTGCAGGTCTCAGATGGTTTCTTGTTGACCTCATGCACTCTACTGTAAAGCAGCCATGTTTTTTGCATGGTCTGTTGCATTAAGGCAGTGTTTTAAAACAAAACCTTTCAGATCTTCTCTGTGTTGCTCTATGCAGTTTGTTTTACACTCTGTTAGGCCAGGTAGTAGCTTCAGTAACAGTTATTTACGAGTTACTAGGCCAAGGGTATTTTTGGGCAAATCCTCAGTATCTTCATCATATGTAGCAAAGATGCTGTAATAACCTCTAATGTTACACAATTTGAACAGTGAAGATAAGATGCACTTTAAACACTACAGTAGTTTTTATTGAGAGCCATATTTATTCATTTCAGTATGACAGATAACAGAAACACAAACTGCTTCTCTTCAGCATAACAGGCAAGAAAATAAAGCAGCATTTAGATGATGTCATGCACACAAGTTCATAGTTCTCAGTATACAAGCTGGGAAAGAAGCAGCACCAGTCTCTTATTTGTTTTTAGCCCTTGATTCAGCATTTATATGATCTTGTAAGGTAAGTTCTGAAGTAGAAAGCACAGTTCTGTACACTTACCATAAATGTAGATGTTCGAGTGTATTCACTGTTGCAGTCATCACATTTGGGTTATCTGCCTGCAGGTAGCCCTCAGCTGGCCTGAATACCAGAGTCTTGGGATTTCTGTGTCAGATACTGTTGCTTCTTCCATGACGTCAGGTCATCAGGGGCATAAAACATGCAGCCGATGCCATTACATCAGTTTTTCTTGCCCCAGATGTCAGGTGCCCCCACAATAGGAAGCAATTATATGGTATGGAAACCCCCCAGCAAAAAGCAAATACACATGATATAAAGTATGCCAAACAAAAAAGATAGATAAAAGTAAAGAGAAGTCAGGGGGCTGGAGGGAGGGTAAGCAGGACTGCAAAAGTGAATACACTCGAAGATCGACATTTATGATAAGTGTACACAACTGTACTATGTTCTTCATGTTTCACTGTTGCAGTCATCACATTTGGGTTGATTCCCAAAGCTAAGGAAGGGTGGAGGCAGTTAAGGAGCATTAGGGCTAGCAATGAGGCCCTGTAAGACTGCTGTGGCAAATCCAGCTCTGGATTTAGAAAAGATAGGCAAGTGGTAATGCTTGGTGAAACTATGTACAGAGCTCCAGGTTGCAGCTTCCAGGATGTCCCTGGTAGGGACTCCTCTTAGAAATGCAGTAGAGGTAGATGCAGCCCTGGTGGAATGTGTTCTTATCTCCTGTGGGGTAGGGTTTCCATGATGCCTGTAGCAGAAATGGATGCAATGTGCTATCCATTTGGAAATTATTTGCTTTGAAAGGGCCTTCCCCTCTGCCCCTGCAGCAAAGCTGACTAGCAGCTGGTCAGATTTTCTGAGAGGCTTAGTCCTGTCCAGATAGACCCTAAGCTGTCTGTGCACATGCAGGGAATGCAATATCCTTTCCCCTTTAATCTGGGGATTAGGGAAAAAGGTAGGCAAATGAATGGACTGGTTCAGAGCCACACTAGATACCACCTTGGGCATAAATTATGGATTAGTCCTGAGGGAAACCCTGTCCGCATGGAAGACAATGAAGGGTTCCACTGCCATAAGGACCTGCAGTTCAGACACTCTTCTTGCAGAAGTGATGACTAGAAGTAAAGCTGTTTTCCAAGAAAGAAATGTCAGCTCTGCTGTACAGCTGGTTCAAAGGGGGGAAAAGTAAGTTTCTCCAACACAAAGTTTAGGTCCCAGGCTGGAGTTGGAGCTTTCCTGGGGGGGGGGTCTTAAATTTTTGGCCCCTCTAAGGAATTGTTTTAGCAGTGGATGAGAGAAGAGGGGTGGCTCAGTATTGTAATATGCTGATATGGCTGAGGCATGAATCTTAATTGATGAGAAAGATAGGCCCTTGTGGAGCATTTCTGTTAAATAATCTAGAATATGAGGTAAGCTGGGCACCGTTGTGCCCACCCCTTGAGACTGGCTCCAGGAACAGTATATTTTCCACTTTTCTGAATAGGATTTTCTAGTACTAGGTCTCCTTGCCTCAAGAATGACATCCAGCACCTGATTACTGAGGGTTGCTAGAGGTGAGTTCAGGGGATTAACCAGGCTGCAAGGTTCAGGGTTTGAAGCTGAGGGTGCAGAATCTAGCCCACCTGCTGGTACAGCAGGGAAGGAGTATGAGGCAGGTACCATGGTTGTAGCACTGTCAGACTGCACAAAAGGGGGTACCAGTGCTGGCATGGCCAGTCTGGTGCAATCAGAATTGTCCTTGGCTTGTCCTGTTTGATCTTTAGCAGGACCTTCAAGAGGAGAGGCAGAGGGGGAAGGCATAAATTGAGAGGCCTTCCCAGGTAAAGGACAGGGCATCCACTTTCCAAGCTTGACAGTGGGAAGTTCTGGTGCAGTACTTTTTCGATTGGTGGTTCTGAGGGGAGGCAAACAGGTCTATCTCTGGAGTCCCCCATTTGTTCCTCAAGTGCTTGAATATTTTGGGTTCCAGCTTCCATTCACGAGAGTGCATTAGATTTCTGCTTAAGTCGTCTGCCAGTGAATTTAGTTTGCCCGGCAGGAATTGAGCTTGTAGGTTCACTTGGTTGCTCAAGGCTGTGTTCCACAGAACCATGGCTAGTCTGCAGAGTGGGTAGGAATGGGTTCCCCCATGCTTGCTTATGTACCACATAACTGTGGTGTTGTCTGTCTTTACCAGTAGTTGTCCTGGAAGGATAAGGTCTTTGAAGGCTGTCAGAGGATTCTGTACAGTTAACATTTCTTTTTGATTGATATGCAGGTGCATCTGTATTGGGTTCCATTTGCCCTGAATGCACTGCCCTGCCATGTGAGCCCCCCATGCATAGTTAGATGGGTCTGTTGTTAGGGTTTGGGTGGCAGGGGTAGAGTGAAAGGGAGTCCCTTGTTGTGGTTGCAGGCCTCTGCCCACCAAAGAAAGTCTGCCCTTAGGCAAGGTATGACAGGAATCATTGTTTCCAGGTCTTGAGAATGCTGACACCATAGACTTTTTAGATACCACTGAGGTTTCCTCATATGCAGTCTTTCATATGGAATTAACAGAATGCAAGAGACCATGAACCCCAGGGCTTGTAGGATTTTCCTTGCAGATAGCTGCATTTTTGTGGCCAGTAGGTTGAAGTAGGTTGTCAAATAAACTTGTTTCTCTGGAGTGAGGAATGCCATCTGGGAAGTTGCGTTCAAGCTTGCTCCCAGGAATATAATCCATTGGCAGGGTACTAGGTGTGATTTCTTCTCGTTGATGGTGTACCCCAGTGAAGTTAGAAGTCTCTTTACAAATGCCAGGTGCTGTAATAGCAAGTCCTGACTCTCTGCCTGAATCAGGCAATCATCCAAATATGGGAAAATCTGAATATTTCTCTGCCTGCAAAATGCAAAGGCTGGAACTATACACTTTGTGAATACCCTGGGAGCAGTAGATAAGCCAAAGGGAAGTGCAGAGAACTGATAGTGCATGGAGCCTGCCCTGAAGCGTAGGTATATCCTGCAAGACTCCCTTATTGGGATGTGCAAATAAACTTCTTTTAAGTCTAGGGTTACCAGACAGGCATCCTTGGCTAGCATAGGAAAAAGCTGTTGAAGAGTTAGCATTTTGAATTTTGGAACCACCAGAAAGGTGTTGAGGATAGACAGGTCCAGGATAGGATGCCAGGAGTTTTCTTTTCTGTGAACCAGGAACAGCCTTGAATATAAACCTTGTCCCCTTTCTTCTGCTGGGACAGGTTGAATAGCCTTGATGCTGAGGAGAGTGAGAACTTGTTTTTGGGCCTCCACCCACTGGTTTGGGGGGAGGTCTGGTGATCCACTTGGGCATGGGAGAGAGTGGAAGTGGAATCTGTATCCTAGGGAAACTATGTTTAAAACCCATTTGTCTTGGGTAATGAATTTCCAGTTTTTTGCATGCAGGGCGAGCTTTCCTCCTAAAAGTGCAAGTAGTTGAGCAAGGCTTGGAAGAGTTAAGGATAAGTCACTGTGCAATTTTTCCATAGGGGGTGGCTTACTACTCTCTGCTTTGGAAGTGGGAGCCCCCCACTGTTTAGATCTGTGCATAGCCTGAGACTGAATTCTTGGTGGTCTGCTGCTCCTGGTTTGGACTGAGAAGTCCTGGAAGGGAATGGAAAAGACCACTACTTTGAAGGCCACTGTCTACTGAATCTAGGTGGCTATACTTGTAAGAAATCTTTAACAGTTTGCAAGCTTTTTCCTCCATTCTTTTGAGGACTTCTTCCGCTTTGTTGCCAAAAAGGCTGTCTTGGTTTAAGGGTGCATCCAGTAATTTAGCCAAGCATGTCTTCTAAGTACAGACCCAGTGACAGCAGCCCTGCAAGATGCTTCTAAATCATCAAAACCACATTGCAAAGTATGTTTACCAACTTGGTCATCAGAATGCATTAAGTCTTGTAAATCTTTGAGTTCAGCACAGTCAGGAATCAACATCATTTTCTGTTTAAGTAGTCCCATAATATGTTGCTGATACTTTAACATATGAAACTGGCAATTTAAAGCCCTAATGGCCAGAGTAGTAGAGGTATATACCTTCTTACCCCATCTGTCTAAAGCCCTAGAATTTCTGTCAGAAGGGGTAGGATTCTTGGCAGTAGTAGCTTTAATGCTTTTAGGTCCTTGGGAAATGGTCTCTTGATCAGCAGTAGGATTCTTGAAGAAGAATTTGTGAGAGTCAGGTACTCCATAGTACCTGTCAGGTTTCCTGGGAGCTGGAGGCAAAGTGTCTGGGGTAAGGCTGGATTCCAGGAAAACATCATCTACAATCTCCAGAACAGGAGGGACAGCTAGAGGCTTGTGCAGGTTTAAGAATTCCCTAAGTCTCTTTTGGACTGAGAATAGTCATGGCTTTCCCAGCAGAAATGTTCCCTAAGGGTATGCAAGGTTTCACCAAAAGAAAAATCCTCGGGAGGGGAAGCAGAGGAAATGGAATCCTCTGCATTAGAATCCTCATAAGTAGATTAGGGTAAATCCTAGTAGTCAGAAGGAATAGAGATATCAGATTCCTGATCAGAAGAATCAGAAGGAAAATCAGTTCTAGGTCTCTTAGAGGGGGAAGGCTGGCTTCCCCTAATTAAGGTAATAAGGTCTTCAGCCATTCTAATCATTTGTTTTTGAGGCATGTGGGCCTGAGAATGCGCTTTGGTCATTGGTTTTCTAGGTGTAGTGTGAGCTTTAGGCCTGAGGAATTCAGTATTTTTAGCTTGACACGAAGTCGTCGGTTTAATATGAAAACCCATAGGCCTGACTACACCCTCAGAAGCCGGTGCCTGCACAGCGGCTCCGGACCGATCTAAGGTAGAAACATCCACAGGTTCCATAGTTGAAGAAGCATCTCGCGGCATACCAGACTCCGAATGGGTCTCAACAGAGGCCTGCGAATCTGTAGAAGCGGGTATCAGGGGCTGCGAAAGCACCTCACTGAGTACTGGTAGACTGGCGACTAGCTTAACAGAAGCGTCGTCGGCAGTTTTGGACCTATGCGGTCTGTCTCTGTCTTTATCCTTTTTCAGAAGATCGGCAGTCGAATGACTTAACAAAGCCATTTCAGAGTACGGAGATCAAGAACGAAAGTATTTAGCTGCAAAAATAGCCTGACGACGAATAGTTTGGGCATTGAACAAGGCAAAAAACTGACAGCGAAGGACGTCGTGGTCTGGGCCTAAAGAGGTGATGCAGTAAGAATGAAAATCTCTATGAGGTATTTGCTTTCCACAGGCAAGACAATTATTAATTTTTTCTGACATCGGTTAAAGCAAGAAAAAAGGATCCCCAATGGGGTACTTACCTTTTTGAAGACTTCAGGTCTGAAACTCGAAAACAAAAATTTCAAGAGTTGGCCGACCGGCACTTGTAAACTGCTTCTGCTTTGGGCACCACATGGCAAGAAAGACTGATGTAATGGTGTCGGCTGCATGTTTTATACCCCTGACGACCTGGACGTCATGGAAGAAGCGACAGCATCTGATGCAGAAATCTCAAGACTCTGGTATTCAGGCACTGAGGGCTACCTGCAGGCAGATAATACAAATGTGATGACTGCAACAGTGAAACACAAAGAACATACATAGCTAGGCAATCTGACGCCCTCTGCAGTTTCCCTAACTGGTGTCCCCCTCAACTCTTAGTAAAGAAGAACAAAAAGGTCTTCTTAAGATGAGGATCTCCCTCTCAAAAAAAAAAAATATTTTTCTGCTCTGAAACTTTAGCAAAACACTTGCAGCAAATGTACTGAGCAGCTAGCCTTAGACCACAAGTAAATTATTGGCATTTATTTATGAATGCCGGTACATCACTTCCACACCATCAGCCTCTGATGATCTTCTCCTCAAACACCACATGAATGGGGCAACCACCTCCTCTGCCCACCCCTAATTTTCGCCATGATACCTTGTAGTCAGGAAATGCTCCTAATACATTCCAGTCTATGGAGCAAGTATGAAATGGCACGTGAAGTACATGCCGAAAAATCCAGTGTAAGACAGCCTCTTCCAAAGGCAGCAGCAGCAATAATCATTTTCTTAGGTCAAATGTCATTTTATTTTTTCATCAGGCAGTCACAGAGTTCACAATTTTCATAGTAACTCCTGCTTTACACTCTGGACAAGGAGCTCTCATTAGTAGCAACACATTTTCTTGGGTTGCTTCAACTCTTAAATCCTGTCAGACTCTCAGTGGGGTCAACCCTCTTTTTTTCAAGTAAAACTGGCCAAATGCACTCCAGGAGCTTTACAGCAGAAATCAAACATCACTTCTTATACTCTACCCTATGCATTCCAATGTAATGTTATCAACTTTTCGGATTTTATACATTTCTTTATTGCCTTCAGGCTCTTTAATAAGATGAAATAAGACTAATTACACCATGTTCCTATTCACTTTTGTTGTTTCTTCCATTTTCTTTCCAGCTCTGCACTACTTTTCAAGAATGTTTCTAGAATAATTATTTTGAATCTTTTCCACTAATTTTAAATCAACTTATTTCTGATCATTTTTTTAGGCTGCATATCTTTGTACATTTATTATGTCTTTGCACATCATCAACATCATCAAAAATGCATGTTTTTCAGACTACATTCTGTGACAAAGGGAGACAAATCCCTGAAGATGACCCACACAATCAGTGTTCAGATTGTGGCCCAAGAGTTAAAACAGCCAGGTGGAAAAGGATGGGTGTGAATGGCCAACACCTGCTCACCCAACCTGGGTGGATAAAGTAGCGGTTCTTGCCAAGTGATCACCATAACAGAGATAGAAGTCTGCATGGCACCAAAAATGCTCAGGACTAAGGGCATGGGCTTGGCAATCTTAGACTGGTAAAAGCAGCAGTCATAGTATGTGAATGAACATACATACAAGAAAGGGGAGGGCACAGGATGCCCCACAGTGCTGCATATGTTCATGTCAACCACACGAGGAGGATTTGGAGGTGATAGAAATACTGCCATTATAAGGAAGCCAGCATGATACAAAAACACCTTCATGGGTACCAGGATGACAAGTCAGTGCTCACCTCCTATACTGGGAATTCCCAGTACAGGGGATCAAATGGACTCAAGATTTATTGGGAGATGCCTGCAGGCCAGCTGACATGGTGGCAAAAAAAAAAATACAGAAAAATGCATGCTTTTATTTTCCAGACTTTCCACAGTGTCACTTCCTATTACTGACCTCTTCCTATAACTTGGACCAACTGCTAGAAAGTCATCAAAGCTTAAGTAGTTCATACAGAAATCTGTTACTTTTTTAAACAAATTATGTACACCACTGTGTGAGGAGACTAACTCACTTAAGTTGTTGGCTGGTCCTTAAGGCGAGGTGAAGGTTAATGAGACACATTACCTCTTTAGATTATGTATGGGTAGGAGTGGGAAGGGTTGTGTTTTTTTGCTGATGTGGCAGGGATAGTTGGCTGCACAATGGAGACCTGCCACCACAGCCACTATGGATATATTCTCCTATATGGTGCCCTATTCCCAGGTTCATGAGGCAAATTCAGCAGAAGTGATTTAAAGTTGCAGGGATAAGGGACAGACTGAAGAATATATGATTATTGACATTCCTCTAGAAGGATGGATGGCCACAACTGTATCCCCAAGAAAGAAGAGTGACCATAACCATATCATCAAAAATAGGGATGACAAAATGTGTACCACTGGAAGTATAGATGAACCAGCATATACCCTGTGATGAGTGAATGACCAATACCAGATGTTACAATGATAGCTACATTTTCAGTTTTTTTTTGCAGTCGGAAGATAAATATGCTATGCCAACAGAGCCCTGAAACAAAGACTGTAAAGCAGAAGCAGAGTCACTTGCCCAATCCCAATAGGACTGCATTAACGCTAACCAGAGCACTCGATAAACCTCTCAGACGCTCAGTCTCTGATGAGTGTTATGCATTACAAACTGTAAAATTGCATTATTTAAATTAAAAACCAAGTCAAATGCCAACTCAAAGTACTTTGCAGTATGATAAAGTGATATAGTAAGTATATCAAATACTATTAAGCACTATTGCAGTATACACACATGGATATATTATTAAATGTGTGTGTGCGTGTGTATATATATATATATATATATATATATTTTTTTTTTTTTTTTTTTTTACTATAAACTAATACAGCTAACTATATATACTACATGACTTGCTCCTCTTGGCTAGATAATTCATATGAAATAAACAGTCCTACAGGTCATGTCACTATAATTTGCAAGCTGATAGTGAACACACCACAGTGCTCTGGTTCATAGAACCATCTACTAAATCTCACAGTTTATAGGTATAAACATATGGACATGAAAGAACGTGCTACACTTGTTGACTGTAAGAGATCAGCTTCACACAGTTGTCAGTGGATGAATATAGATTTTACAGCATCTTAACTGCTCACCCAAATAACTACTACAAAGAATATTTTAAATATTACTCATTCAGCAGAAGCACTTGGTGTTGCAAGTCACTACACATCAGATGTTGGAATGTTCTCTTTTTATTGTCTTGTGTAAACAACCCCCTTATCAGTTTTGTGACTAATCCACAATTTTCCCATTATGTCAATAAACTTAAATAAAGGCTATACTATTGCATAATTCAACTTTAAGAACAGGACCTTTCCCTTTTGCTTCTAGAATATTCATACTAGTAACCATTTACATATGAGGAAAATTGTACGAGCACAAATTATATGCTTATTTCTCAAAAAAGTAAACCCTCTTCGGTGACTGCCAGATGACTTTAAAGCAGACATACAAAAAAACATTTCTGAGTGAAATTCAGAAGGCACTAATCGATGGGAAGCTTAGGAGAGTTGCATAAAACTTCAGAACAAGTCATGAGCAGAAACATTTGAATCAGTTCTAGAACTTGTACACAGGCACCCAAAGTGGTTAGGGGGATTTTCCCACTGTTTGTGGTGGCCATGTAATTTCAACTCCTAATTTAATGGACTGCCCTTGTAACACAGCAGATGTTTTACAATGAGTTTTGCTATGTGGCCCTTCAGTTTTCTTTTTTTTTAAAGTGATTTTCCAGTGTGTCTGTTCACAGTCTTTATCCACCGATTTTACCCCAACAGTTCTGCCTAAACTGGATGGTTTGCTGCTGCAACTGTCTACAAAGGGCAGCCTTTCTTACATCATACATGCGCAAGTGTGTGAATTTCTCCCTGCTTTAGGATAATCACTGTGAACAGCATGTAACATATAAAAGGATTAAAGGAAAAGGATACATACCATTAGCTTCATCCATAGTTTTTGTATTCAGACTCTCTTTGCCATTAAGCAAATCATTTGGATTCTACTGCTTACCCTGTAAACAGTAATAACACATATCACTTTACTGCATGTAAAGTTCATAAAGCCAAAGTAAACAGTTAGTCTTTTTTTATTAAATCACCACTAAAATACATGTTTTGTACTCCTTTGTGATTACACCAGGGACTGAATTTTATTTTTTAGCACCTGCACCAAGGTGAATGGAATGACGAAATCTGCTAGCACCAACATAGAAAATACATTCATTCCAACACAGTACACAGCTAATGAGGCTGACTCAGTCACCACCTAAACTTTGTAAGTATATATAAAAGACCATTACCTTTACTAAAACAACTAAAGTAGAAATATTCACAACATTAGTGCTTTCAGGTAAAATTATTCTTCAGATGTTAACAGTAAACACATGCCATGCCAAGGTTACAATCACATGATACAGTCTTACAAGGGCTACCATCTTACTTTTATCCATTTAATGAATAAGATAATGATGCTTCTTTCATTGTGCCATATGCTAACATAATAAAATACAAAGACAATTAAATGACTCTAGTAAGTGTGTTTACTATTGAAGCCTGGAGATGACTTTCACCTAAAATTATTAAGTGTGAATATTTCCATTTTCCTGTTTAAAAGAATAGTAGTAAACTGCCACCTGATGTGCCAGTTTTTTTGAACAAGTATTCATTCATACATGCATCAGTACCCACTTCACAGTATTTGGGTCATTTGGGAGCTGCAGCCTGTCCTGACAATCCACCACAGGATGCACACACACAGACACACACACACACACACACACACACACACACACACACACACACACACACACACACACACACACACACACACACACACACACACACACACACACACACTCTGACTCCATACACTCCAACAGGCATTTTGAAGCATTTTTAACTCATCTACCAAAGACATGTAGTAGGTGCATGTGTGTGCCTTCTGTGAAGGTTGGTTGCTAGGCTGACAACTCGACACAGGAAAAACTTCACTGCCAATCAATCTGTGGACTGGTCATTCACTGTGGCGGCCCCTAATGGGAGAAGCCGAAAGACAGTTTTTATCAGCATGTTTGTAGAAAAGCCAAAGCATCTGTCACTAAATGTAACTGATATACAGGCTGTACATGCAGACTCCACACAGAAACACAGAAGTCACTCAAGTATGGAATATAATTAAAAAGAAAAATTTTTTTTTTTTTTGAAGACGGGTACTCACAAATCACTTTTACATTCATTCTTCTACATAAAACATTCAAGGGCAGACTGTGAAAAAAAGATCTGTCTATATCCATGTGCAGAGGAAAAAGGAACCACAGTCTTCAATGGACTATGAATGATTTTTCCCAGTCACAAAAATACAATATGTCCGTCTGATCAATAGTAAGTGACCCTAGTACTGTTGCATCTGCACTCTAATTCCATTCATAAATCAAGTTTTTTCAAGTGTGGTCTACTCGTGAGCTGGTGGACGCATTAACACAGAAACACAAGCTCTACAGATCACAGACAGCACAATATGGCTGATACTGTTCCACTAAAAAGACATTTTCTTTCATTGTTCCACACTTATCACAGAGCAAATATAATAGTAAAGTACCTAAAATATATTCCATTCAAATGGAAACACTGACTACAGAGCACCTCCTAGCATTGTTCTGGACTGCTGCTGATACAGCTGTTTGTTCAAGCTTGCATGGTTAACCTCAAAGCATCACTAACAACCATTCACATACTATGCACATCTCCTCCTCACAAACATACAACCATTCACATACTATGCACATCTCCTCCTCACAAACATACAACCATTCACATACTATGCACATCTCCTCCTCACAAACATACAACCATTCACATACTATGCACATCTCCTCCTCACAAACATACAACCATTCACATACTATGCACATCTCCTCCTCACAAACATACAACCATTCACATACTATGCACATCTCCTCCTCACAAACATACAACCATTCACATACTATGCACATCTCCTCCTCACAAACATACAACCATTCACATACTATGCACATCTCCTCCTCACAAACATACAACCATTCACATACTATGCATATCTCCTCCTCACAAACATACAACCATTCACATACTATGCACATCTCCTCCTCACAAACATACAACCATTCACATACTATGCACATCTCCTCCTCACAAACATACAACCATTCACATACTATGCACATCTCCTCCTCACAAACATACAACCATTCACATACTATGCACATCTCCTCCTCACAAACATACAACCATTCACATACTATGCACATCTCCTCCTCACAAACATACAACCATTCATATACTATGCACATCTCCTCCTCACCAACATACAACCATTCACATACTATGCACATCTCCTCCTCACAAACATACAACCATTCACATACTATGCACATCTCCTCCTCACAAACATACAACCATTCACATACTATGCACATCTCCTCCTCACAAACATACAACCATTCACATACTATGCACATCTCCTCCTCACAAACATACAACCATTCACATACTATGCACATCTCCTCCTCACAAACATACAACCATTCACATACTATGCACATCTCCTCCTCACAAACATACAACCATTCACATACTATGCACATCTCCTCCTCACAAACATACAACCATTCACATACTATGCACATCTCCTCCTCACAAACATACAACCATTCACATACTATGCACATCTCCTCCTCACAAACATACAACCATTCACATACTATGCACATCTCCTCCTCACAAACATACAACCATTCACATACTATGCACATCTCCTCCTCACAAACATACAACCATTCACATACTATGCACATCTCCTCCTTACCAACATACAACCATTCACATACTATGCACATCTCCTCCTCACAAACATACAATCATTCACATACTATGCACATCTCCTCCTCACAAACATACAACCATTCACATACTATGCACATCTCCTCCTCACAAACTAAGTATTATAAAAACAACATATTATTACTTGCCCTACCTGGCACTCAAATAAGCTATTCCAAGCAGTTGACATTAATTAAAATCCTAACTCTTCAACATTCTTGTATACAACCACTAATCCTAGCATTTGTGTACATTAGTGTTCTATCTCAAACAACTCAAGAATATCTAAACGTGCATAAACAGCATTCCCATGAACACAGGTAGTGTTAACAATAAATGACCTAAACTTGCTAAAATTCTCCCCCATGAGTATGGGTAGTAAAAACAATAAATGACCTGAGCATGCACTAAACATCTCGACCATTAACATGAATAGTATTAACAATAAATGACCTGAGCATGCACTAAACATCTCTACCATTAACATGAATAGTATTAACAATAAATGACCTAAACATGTACTAAAATTAGGGTTCCTATTATAACAACGAAAACGCATTTTGTCAAATGCGTTTTCATCTAACCCTAAACAGCAAACGAGCAAAACAATGGCTGTTCAGCGAATTCTTTCCTGGGAAAGAAGTTGTTTGGCCGCTTCGTTACTTTGCCATGCTCTGTACTGTAGTGTGGTATCAGGGATTCACTTATCCGGTATAGCTCCCAAATGTAAATGTGCAACAGTTACTGATCTTAGGGTTAGGGTGCGGGTTAAGGTAAGTGCATATATGTTTTAAACTGTTTACTTTTTTCTTGTGTTAGATGTACGGTTGAGTTAAGTATATACGTGTTTTCAGCTGTTTATTTTTTTTTGGGGGGGGGTTAGAATTAGGGTTAAGGTAACTGTGTATGTGCCAAAAAACAAAATGGAAACAAAATAAAGATCAGTATAACAAAATAGACCTGCAAAAATATGAAAAAATAAAATACCAAACCAACAAGGCTAAAATACAGGAACTTTAATAAATGAATCCAGAACACAAAGAAAATGGTAAGCGCTTTCACGATAAACACACCGCTTCATCAAACAACACTAACTAGAACATCCAACTTTTAAATACAAAAATGTAACCAGTAAGAAAGCACTTAATATGATGTCATCATGTGTTAAAGACATATATTACAAAAAATATATATATGTATGTATATATATATATATATATATATATATATATATATATATATATATATATATATACATCAATAAAATAACTATAGAAAGCACATATAAAAAATATATATAAAACTAGTTATAAAAACTCTACATAAATAGATGGTGTTATTAATGCCTAAGTCTGCGTCCTTTTAAAATGGTTTTAATGAGGAAATCCCATTCAAACCAGGTAATCTTTCAGCATTTAACAATAAAATCCATTTTTGCTCTATACTTTCAGTATGGTTTTTCAAATCTCCTCCTCTTAAACCAGTATCTAAAACTTGCAAAACAAAAAACCTAAAGAAGCGTGTAGGGTCATAGAGCATTACTATCTTTTTTATTTCTTAAGTCTCTCTGATGTTCAAGGACTCAATCCTTAAAAGGTCTGTTCGTCTTGCCGACATAAAATGCATGGCATACCTGACAAAAACTAAAATAAACAAGATTACAAGTTCTACAATCTGCGTAAAAATCAACATTAATGGTGAAACCTAGCAATGGACGTGTATAAGACAGACAACTGTAAATAAATTTACAAGCTGAACAACATCTACAAGGGTATGTGCCAGTTCTATTGGACTCTATGTTCCCTCTTTCATATGTAGTTGGCTTATAACAAATATGTTGTTTGAGGGATTTATTATTTCTAAAATAAAAGTGTGGAGTATTCCCTATCATCTCTCTTAACTCTGGTATACTCTTTAGTATCTTCCAATTATTCTTTACGACATCACAATATTGATTTATATCACTAGAGTACCGTAAAGGCACCCTGAATATATCATTGGTAAATTCTTGTTGTCGTTGTGTGACATGAATATCAGTAGTTGGTTTAAAATATGGTCTACATTTATCATGTCTCTGCATCCATGCCTCAGAAATACAGGTGTCTATCTTCTGTTCTCGATAACCTCTTTCTAGAAATTCTACCTTTATGGTATCAAGAGCTTTCTGAGCAACTAAATCATCATTACAAACTTTAAGTATTCTATAGACCTGTCCTTTAATCATATGTGTGTATGTGTTTGGAACTGTTTACTGTTTTTTTTTTTTTTTTGGTTGGAACAGCGATTTCTTTCCCTAGGAAAGAAATTGCTGTTCTGAGGTGTCGACATTTTCATCTTTCACTGAAATAGGGTCGATTAAACATTGTTCACTGTTTTAAGCATTTGATGTTGTAATACAGACCCCTAAAATTACATACCTCCCACACCATCCCCTTCCACATCAACCCACATAAATACCCTCCCTAGTTACTCTGCCATCTGCTCCACTTTCTATAGTACAGATTTAAAATTACAAAAGAAACTCATCAACTTCTCCCAACACCATAACCTTCCTTACAACCGCAACTTTAAATACTTCCATTACCAAAAAAAGAAGCCCCTACCTACCATTTTCCCTGTTCTCAGTAATCTAGTATTATGTAGTGACATACATCCTAACCCTGGCCGTTCTCCTGCCTGTCATAATTCCCCTTACTCCACAAAATCCCTAAACTTTACCACAATTAATCTCCAAAGCATTACAAACAAAATTCCCCAACTGCACGCATGGCTAAGTCTATATAAACTAGACTTTACTGCTATCACTGAAACCTGGTTAAAACCATACATCAAGGAATCTGAATTTTTACCCCCAAATTACTCCTGCCTTACAACTGATAGACTACATAAAAAGGTGGAGGCATCGGCTTATTATTCCCAAGCACCTTTACAGTAATCCCATACTCCAAACCAATTTCCCTTTTTTCCACTGTAGAGCTACTTGTTACCTTCCTAAAACTTAATGATTGCAAAAACCTTTGCATCATAGTCGTATACATCCCCCCTGGCAATAATATTCCTATTCTTGAAGAAATTCTTGCCTGGACAGCCAACGATATAAAAAAATGAAACCATGATCCTAGGTGACGTTAATATTAACTGGCTAGATATTTCTAATAATAACCCCACTATAGATATTAACCTTCACAGCTATACACAGCTAATCTCTGACATTACTAGACCCAACAATAAGGAAAACAAAGTTTCAATCTTGGATTGGATCTTAGTATATGACCCACAAAAAAATCACCTCCTCAGGGACTCTCCCAAATAGTATAAGTGATCACTCCCCAGCATTCATAATACGCAAGCCCACCTCCATACCAAACCTAAACCAATATCGATACTCCGGAGATCTATCCCATTTCTCCCCAAACACCTTCAATGACATCCTACAGAACACTAACTGGAGCCCACTAAAATTTCTCCCACTCAATGAAGCTGTTGAATTCTTCAAGTCTAAATTTCTTAGAATCCTAAATAGTCTTGCCCCACTCCAGCTAAAAAGGAACAAGGCAAACCCTGCAGTTTGGCTTACAAAGTCCACAAAGCAAGTTATGTCTCCTAGGGACAAAGCCTGGAAAGCCTAGCAAAAAAACAAAACACTATTAAACCTCACTCAGTATAAACAACTTTGCAATCAGGCTAAACGCCTAGTCATCAAAAACAAAAAGGAATACTTCCAAGCTATCCAAGACTAACATAGACTAAACCACAAGAATTTCTGGGGGGCAATCAACTCCCTTCTCCACCCTGGAACTAAAAACAACCCATGTCCTAACCCAGAAAAACACCCTCTGAGATAGCCAACCTATTTAACACATACTTCATCAACACCATCAAAAAACTTACTACCGCCTTCCCTCCCATTTTAACTGACCCACCCGGAACTCTATCTGTACATTTCCCCTCAAATCCTTTATCTTCTTTCACGCTAACACCTATACCCACCTCAACCATCAAAAAACTTCTTCACAAACTCAAACCCTGTACCAATGCCCTAGATAACTTACCCGCAGAAAACTTACAACTCTCGGCCTCCTCCATTGCATATCCCATCAGCATCCTCCTCAATAGGTCCATTCAGGAATCCTGCATACCTGATATCTGGAAAAAAGCATTTATCCTTCTACTTCATAAAGGCGGCAGCAATTCTGATATCTCATACTTCCATCCTATTGACATTCTCTCCCCAGTCCCCAAAATACTTGAGAAATGTATTCACACTCAGCTCCTCAGTCATCTGTTACAACACCAAATCCTCTCCCCCACCCAACATGGCTTTAGGCCTGGACATAGTACTAACACTGCCCTCATTTCCTTCCTGGACACAGTAAACAGAGCTAAAAATGCTAGCTCCTTAGTCTCAGCACTCTTCCTAGATTTATCAAAGGCTTTTGACACTATTTCCCACTCTCTTCTGCTTACTAAACTCTCAAACCTTGGTCTATCTCCCCCTACCCTTGCAATGGTTTACTAATGATCTCAGTAACAGGCAGCAATCTACTAAATGGCAACACTCTTCCTCCCCTTTTATAACTGCAAATGCAGGTGTTACCCAAGGTTCAATACTGGGAACCCTCTTGTTCAGCATATTTGTCAACAACTTCCATTCCTCTCACCCACAGTACTGTTATCCAATATGCAGATGACTCGCATATCATCTGCTTTTCTAAATCTGCCACTGCACTACAGCATCTCACCCAAGAAGCATTTACTTCCACCAAACCTGGATGTCCCAGAACTATTGTGTCCTCAACCCCAATAAAACAAAACTTTTAATATTTACCCCCACAAAATCCAGCCCTGTTGACAAGTCACCATTTTCCTTTAAATCCCAAAACAACACCGTCATTGAAGTCATCCCTAGTACCAAATTACTAGTTGTTATCATTGATGACAAATTAACTTTCGACCTTCAAATTTATAGCAATATCAAAACCACCCATAAAAAACTAGGTGCCCTGTATAGGCCCAACTGTTTTCTTATTCCCTCTTCAAAAAAGGCTCTTGCCTCATCCTTCCTGCTTCCAACACTTCTATATGGCACTCCCATCCTCACCAATCTACAGTGCTCCTTCTTGAGAACCAAACTAGACTCTTGTTACAACAAAGTTACTAAATTTGCTACAAATGCAAAACTTTCTACCCATCACCGGTTCTCTCTGCATCAGCTAAATTGGCTATAATCCCCTCACTATCTCACTTTTCTACAATTAACTACAGTCCATAAGATAATCTACTAACCAGAAACCTGACCTTCCCTCTCCTCTATACTGACCATATACCATCCTAACTGACACCTCAGGTCCAAAAAAAAATGTTACTGTCCATAGAGAAAACTAAGCTCTCAGCCAGTCAAATGTTGTATTCCTTATACTGTCTCTAAGGCTTGGAGTAATCTCCCCCATTACTCAGAACTATCAGCAATCTGGCTCCTTTAAAAAATCCCTCAAACTACATCTCCCCTTGCATTGGTTATGCTCCTGTTCCCCAACACACAACCCCAACTCCTGACCTCTCTCCCTGGTGCTACAACTCTACTATTACTATTGCTTCCTTCCCTTCACTCTGCCCACTTACTGCCTTCCCTGCCACTCTAGCCTGACTTTTTCCTTCCTTATCCCTTCTATCTCCTCCTATTCTTACATTGTGCTTAACATCCCCACTGCATTGAACCTTGCAGATTTATTACATTCATGTGTAATTTGAATATATGCCTTTCATTATTTCTATTTTTCCATGATTGTAATTATTTTTCTCTACTGTTTTATTATTTTCTTTAAATGTAATAGTACTGCTCATAATTCTTTGTTATGTGTATTAATATTTTCTTTGTATGCAAATTAGTGTGGCACTTTTCTCCCCGGGGCTTCACTGCAACCAGGCTCTTTCCAGGCCCAGTGGACTTTGCTAGATAACAAATGCAATAAATAAATAAAATAAAAAATAAAATCTCCCCCATGAATACAGGTAATAGTAACAATAAATGACAGAAACATATAATAAAAATTTCCCCATGACTACAATTAATAGCGACAATAAAATACTGAAACATCTATAGTTATCCTTGAAGCTCTTATGTACTGTCCTCTTGGTATATTCTTTTTCATAAATGTCAGCTGCAGTCCCAACCTTCGCCAATATTGTTTTAGTGTGGTGGAAACATCAGGTATTAGCCCCTATTATGGACAACAAAAAGATAGTATGTTGTAACAGGTTTGTAGATTACCTGTTTTTTTTATAATATAAGGGTCAGGAAAATCCCCCAGTTTTAATTACATTAAAAGCAAGAATATATCCTGTGGCCTAGAGATGACATTAGATAGTCAGGCCATCCATGACATCATTATCAGCAATTGGAGAATTTTGGAAGCAAATAGTGAAATGTTTAGAGCTATAGGAAAATCCCCAGTTTTATTTACATAATACAGCATAAACTGTTTAAATCAAGAGTCAGAGTTTTTAAAGTTTACAATAGGTGACACAGATAGAGAAGTTAGTTTTTTACATGTCAACATTAGTTGAAATGAAACAGCTAAACAATTTGAAAGTAGTACCCATAGAAAGGATATTTTTTCAAATAATTATTTACATTACGAGTCACCATCGTTCATTTATGAAAAAGAATATACCAAGAGGACAGTACATAAGAACTTTAAGGATGACTATGGATGAAGGGAATTTATTACTTCTCTATTTATGAAGAGAGGCTATAAAAGAAATATGTTGTTAAGAAGTAAGAATGAAATTAAAACAAAACAAAATACTTTATTCACATTTATTTTAATAAATTATTTTATTAAGAAAACAAATATTTTAGAAATAAATTACATTAAAGGCAATAATATATCCTGTGGCCTAGAGATGACATTAGATAGTCAGGCCATCCGTGACATCATTATCAGCAATTGGAGAATTTTGGAAGCAAATAGTGAACTGTTTATAGCTGTAGGAAAATCCCCCAGTTTTATTTACAAATATATTTCTAATTTGAAATCAGTATTACAAAAAGACAATTCTAACCCCCCCCCATTCTTTTGTAATCACCAACAAGAAAGGGATGTTATAAATGTGGGGGTTGCACTACATGTCATTATATTTTTGAAGGACCCTACATTTCTTAGGAGCATATACAATATACAATCCAAATTCCTGGCAGATTCCACTGCAATAAGAAGGGAGTAGTGCATATAAGTCTTTGATCAGGTTGTACTTGCACATTATATAGGGATGACTACAAGAAGGCATAATTAATGAACACGTTTATGCCATCAAAAACAAAGATGAAAAAAATGCACTTTTTAACCATACTAGACATTGTGAAAAATATAAAAGATTTTTATTCTCCATTATCCAACAGGTTTCCACAGATTTAAGGGTTACATATTGTGAAGATATGTGAATGCTGCCAGCCTAGCTAGATAGGATTTTGCAGATAATTCTGTCATTTGTAAATATTAATGTAAGCCACATGCTTGTTCTCTTTCTTAAATGTTGAACTTCAAAAATGTAACCACATTGCACTCTGCTGGAGGAAAGCTGATAAGTCACGCACTGTATAACTGTTTGATCTCAAAACTTGCAGCTGAGATGTCTGGATGAAGGAATTCTTGTTATTGTTTTGAGAGCAGAGTTAATTGCTAGAATTTGCATGTATAATGTCTTTTATTGCTGTAGCTTCCTGACCAGGTGCAAAATCAAAAGGGATGCTAAACTCTGCGTTTCTGTTAGCCTGGGAACCGGAGAAAAAACAATTTAATCTGAAATGAGTCAGTAGTACTGTGCTATCAGTTTTAAGGACAGAGAGACTCAGAGCATTTTTGCATTTGTCTTCAAAACATCCAACATCACCAGCAGTGTCTTGCACTATATGCAAGTTTATATTAGAACTGTGTTTACTCTTAGATATAGTTAGGAAATAGGAAGATTAGACTAGTTGTTTTCTGTACTTGATGTCAGAATTATTCTACTGTATTATTTTAAGCATTTTCCTGTGATCTCTGAACTCTTGACTAGCACTGTATAGTAAGAAGTATTGTCTTGTGTTCTTATTATTTATTATTAAATATTTTTAAACTTTTCAACTGTGGCTGTTTTATGTAGAGATAATTTAAACTCTAGAGTACATTGCATGTATATAGAGATACTGTACAAAGCCACCCCAATAGTCTTGCTGCTCAGTCACATTTACCATTTGGATAATAATATTGCACAGTAATAATTGGACACCCTTTGATAGCAGCCTTATTAGTAGCTGATACATAAGGGTCCTGGTGGCAGTGATTACTACCTTGTACCCTGGACAGAAGGGGCACAGTTACTGAATCTGTGTCAGCCTTCCCCAAGAGTGTCTGCGTGATTGTATATAAATCATATCTCAACGTGTGTGTGTGTGTGTGTGTGTGTGTGTGTGTGTGTGTGTGTGTGTGTGTGTGTGTGTGTGTGTGTGTGTCAGCTACTTGGGCAGGGACACGAAGCATTGGTTGGACAGAAAGAGTGCTAGGAGGACTTGGCTTGGGACCCTGGCTAAGGACCCCACTCTATAGCTGTGCCAGTGGGGAGTCTTATTGTGGATCTGGAGAGAAAAGGAGAAACCAGCCCCACACTGACTGTGATCTCTGTGTGCTCTTAAGGGAAATTGTACTTTACTGTGTGTACTTATTATTCTTCCCAATGTGGATGCCCCTCACTGGTGTTACTGGTAAGGATTGAGGCCCCTTAATTGTTGTACAAGTGCACGGATGTCACTTACTGTTTGGCAGTGGTGGGATAGCCACACCACATATTAATTGGTTGGCACATACTAATTAGCTTGTAGTGGTGTGGATAGTGAATTACTGTAGCTTGTGTACAGTAATCACTGAAGGTGTTTTTGTACTCTAAATCAGCCATGCAGTGAATATTCAGAGTTCAGATCACAAATGTTTTATTTCTTTTGTGAGCTTAGTTAGTCAGTTAGAGCAGGCAAGCATGTCAGCAGAGAAGTATGGAAAGCTGACAAAGAGCCAGTTGGCTGAGATGTGCCAGGCTAAAGGACTGGTGCAGGAAAACCTGACTAAGGCAGAAGTGACTGCAGCTTTGGTCACAGTTGCATCAGAAAACAGCAACCATGAGGAAGATCAGACTGGCCGTGGAGATGTGCATCACTCAGGGAATGGACAGCTCAACCTTTGTGCAGAGGACTTAAACATCCATCTGGAGCTAAAGAGACTTGAGTTGGAGCCAGGCATTTGGAAATGGAAGCTGGGGAAAAGGAGCAGCAGAGGCAGCACGAAAAGGAGATGCTTACTCTTCACCAGAGTCATGGAGATAATGGGGAAGGGAGTAACTGGACCCCAGAATCACAAAAGGTCAGTAAAATTCTTCTGTAGTTTACAGAGGGGGATAATTTTGATAGTTTCATTCATATGTTTGAGAGGGTATGTAAACAGCATGATGTTGACCAAAGGCTCCGGGTACGGTTCCTAACCCCTTACTCCATGGTATAGCTGTAACTATTTTGTCCAAAATGTCTGTCATTGACTGTTTTAATTATACTGCTGTTAAGAACTGTTTGTTAGAATTCTTTAAGCTAACACCTGAAACTTATAGGGAAAAGGTTTTGTGAGCATAGATGCAAGGCAAATGAAAGTGTGTGTGAATATGTTGCTGAACTGAACACTTATTTTCATAAGTGGGTGAGTGGATGTCAGGTCACCACTTTTCAAGGGTTGGCAGACCTTTTGGTGAGGGAACAAGCCCTTAGCACTTTGCCTGAGGACATGAGGATCTGGTTAGCTGATAGACAATGTGCTACTTCAGATGAGTTGGGAGAGAAGGGATACCTATACCTAGCAAGCAGGGCATCCCTGCACAGGAAAGGGACCCCAAGTACTGCTCATGAATCTAAAGGAACCCATGGTGGGCACCCCAGACTGCCACAACAGAATCTGCCAGTAGCAGGGGATGCTACTATTCCAGGTACAAGACAAGGACCTAGGGTTAAATGTTTTGAATGCAGCCAGTGGGGCCATGTGGCATACAAATGTCCATGGAGGCAAGGTGGGGAGCAAATGGTGAGGGAGCCAGTTAGTGGGAAAGACAAAATGCCAGCAGTAGGTTGTCTTGAGAAAACAAGGGTACCCAACTACCCCAAGAGGTTGTATCCTATCGTAGTGAATGGCAAAGAGGCCATTACTAAGAGAGACACAGCCTCTGACATAACCATTGTGAAGCCTGCAATGGTTACAGAGGAGCACTACTTGCCTGGGTGATCTACTCTAGTCAGAGCTTTAGGAGGGATGCCATTCCAAATACGTTTGGCTAGGGTTCACCTTGACTGGGAGGGTGGAAAAGGAAGCTAGCAAGTAGGTGTGTTTGAGGATATCTCTGCAGATGTCCTAATAAGGAATGATTTTGATAGTGCAGTAACATGTGCTTGTGCAGTTACCTGCAGTCAGGCTTGGAGACAAGCATGTGAGTCTGGTAGCCTGGAGGAGTCCCAGACAGACCACATACTTGCAGTTGGGACTGGTGAGGTGGTTACTTCAGGGAGGGAGCTACCCTGTAGCAGTGAGACTGAAGGTGAGCCACAGCTGCTTGTGGGTACTGAAGTTCCCTTGGACAGAGGGACTGTAAAAGTAGAGGTGAGTAGTAGTACCCAGGCTGGCAGTGAGGCACCGCTGTCAGAGGGTGCCAGACTTCCTGTAGAAGGGGAGCTGGGAAGGATTACAAAGAGAGAGTTGAGACAGGCTCAGCTCTCAGACCCTACATTGCAAGGCCTAAGGCAAGTAGCTAGTGAGGCACCCGATTCTCAAGGGAAGGGGGAATCTGTATACTGGGACAAAGGGTCACTGTATAGAGAGTGGACTCCTGAGGTAGAGCTAGAAGGTGAGAGGGTACAGCAGTGGGTAGTGCCTAGAGCCTACCATCTGGTGTTTCTAGCCATAGCCCATGACATTCCCTTTGCAGGTCACATGGGCATAAAACATACAAAGAAATGTATTATGCAGAACTTCTATTGGCCTGGGATTTCCAGAGATGTAACAGGGTACTGCAGGACCTGTGAGCAGTGCCAAAAGGTAAGCAAGGCAGGAGACAAAGTAAGAGCTCCTTTGATGCCTTTGCCTGTGATTGAGGAGCCATTTCAGAGGGTAGCTATGGATATTGTGGGGCCTCTGAGTACCCCAACTTCCACAGGGAAAAAGTATATCGTGGTGGTAGTAGATTATACTACAAGATATCTTGAGGCAGTGGCTCTGTCCTCTATTGAGACAGAAAAGGTGGCAAATGCTTTGTTAGAGATTTACAGCAGGGTAAGTTTCCCAAAAGAAATACTGACTGACAGAGGTGCCAATTTCATGTCAGACCTGGTGGCTTGTCTGTGGGAGTACTGTGGGGTGAAGCACCTGAAGACCACCCCTACCATCCCCAGACTAATGGTCTGGTTGAGAGGTTAAACTTGACAATCAAGTCCATGCTACGGGTATTTGCAGACCAGTTTAAGAGGGAGTGGAACAAATATTTGCCCCATCTGTTGTTTGCTTTACAGAGAGGTTCCCCAGGAATCCACAGGTTTTTCACCCTTTGGTGTTGCTGTATGGACATACGGTGAGGTGACCTCTAGATTTAATTTGTGATGAGTGGGAAGGTGAATGTGACTCTCACAATGAGTCTGGTGTGGCATATGTCCTAAACCTCAGGACAAGGCTCAGGGAACTCATGGGCTTGGCCCAGGAGAACCTGGAAGAAGCCCAACAAGAGAAAAAAGGTATGGTATGACAGGAATGCTCGTGCTAGAAAGTATGCTGTATGGCAGCAGGTAATGGTTCTCATCCCTGTCAGACACAACAAGCTGCAAGCAGCTTGGGAGGGACCCTACAAGGTGGTAAGAAATGTAAGGGATGTGGACTACATGGTAGATCTGCTAGGCAGGAGGCACAAGCACAGATTGTACCCTGTTAACATGATGAAACCTTACCATGATAGGAAGGCCCTTGTGCTGAGCATTTGCAGTGGATTGCAGGAGGAGTCGGAGGGAGATCTGGTGACTGATCTCCTCAGTGAGGCTCAGACTGACACCTCAGTGGAAGAGGTAGCGGTGTCCTAGCAGCTATCTCCTACCCAGGTTCAAGAAATCCAAGCAGTGTTACAGGGGTTTGCGGACATGTTCACTGGGAAACCAGGGTGCACCCACCTGGTGCAGCACCAGTTGGATACAAGACCTCAAAGACCTATTAGGCAGGCCCCTTACAGGGTGCCTGAGAGATTCAACCAGACTCTGAGGGAGGAGATACAGGAAATGTTGGAACTAGGAGTAATTCAACAGTCCAACAGTCCCTGTGCCTCTCCAGTGGTGCTGGTGCCAAAAAAGGATGGCAGCACCAGGTTCTGTGTGGACTACAGGAAATTAAATAGTCACACAGAGTCAGATGCTTACCCCATGCCTAGGTCAGATGAGGCCCTAGAGCAGCTGGGTGGGGCTAAGTATCTTACAACCATTGATCTTACCAAAGGTTATTGGCAGGTGCCCTTGACTCCCAGTACTAGAGAGAAGTCACCCTTTGTGACTCCTTTTGGCTTGAATGAGTTCACAAAGATGCCCTTTGGGATGAAAAATGCCCCTGCAACTTTCCAGTGGCTAGCAGATCACATCCTAGCAGGAGCAGGAGGGTTTGCCCTTGCTTATCTAGATGATATTGCCATCTACAGGCAATCCTGGCAAGAGCACCTTCAACATGTCAGGGAAGTGTTGGGCAGACTACAGAGGGCAGGGTTGACCATTAAGCCAAGCAAATGTCAGGTGGGTATGGCAGAGGTCTCCTAGCTGGGACATTGATTGGGGAGTGGTAAGATCAGACCAGAACCTGCCAAAGTGGAAGCCATTCTGGCATGGCCTGCACCTGTTACCAAAAAGCAGGTGAGGGCATTCTTAGGGACAGCAGGGTACTATAGAAAATTTGTCCCCAGTTATAGTACTATAGCTCTTCCCCTGACAGTCCTGACAAGGAAAAACAGGCCAGATAAGGTAGTGTGGACCACAGCATGTGAGCAGGCATTCCAGAAGCTTAAAGAAGCTTTGGGAGGACCCCCTGTGTTACCCAGTCCAGATTAAATCAAAGAATTTGTTGTGCAGGGGTGGGGGCTGTACTTAGCCTGATTTCTTCAGAGGGAGAAGAGCACCTAATGTTTTATCTCAGTCGAAAGGCTCCAACCCAGGGAGGAGTGCTATGCAGCTGTAGAAAAGGAATGTCTAGCCATAGTGTGGGCACTGCAGAAACTTCAGCCTTATCTGTATGTAAGAAAGTTCACTGTTGTGACAGATCACAAACCCCTAACATGGTTACACAGATCCAGCCAGCAAAATGCCAAGTTGCTAAGATGGAGCCTAGGTTAGCAAGCATATATGTCAGTGCAGCACCACAGTGGGATTAGCAATGCCAATGCAGATGGGCTCTCAAGACAGGGACTGGGATAAGGTATACTCAGACTTAACCCTCTCAAACAACGTTTCTCAAGGGTAACTTGAAAAACTAGCTTGACCTGTCTGGGGGGGGGGGATATGTGAAGATATGTGAAGGCTGCCAGCATAGCTAGATAGGATTTTGCAGATAATTCTGTAATTTGTAAATACTAATGTAAGTCACATGCTTGTTCTCTTTGTTAAATGTTGAACTTCAAAAGATGTAACCACACTGCACTCTGCTGGAGGAAAGCTGATAAGTCAAGCATTGTGTAATTGTTTGATCTCAAAACTCAGAGCCGAGATATCTTGATGAGGGAATTCTTGCTATTGTTTTGAGACCAGAGTTAACTGATAGAATTTGCATGTATAATGTCTTTTATTGCTGTAGCTTCCTGACCAGGTGCAATATCAAAAGGGCTGCTAAACTCTGAGTTTCTGTTAGCCTGGGAACCAGAGAAAAAATGATGTAATCTGAAATGAGTCAATAGTACCGTGCTATCAGTTTTAAGGACAGATTGGCTCAGAGCACTTTTTCATTTGTCTTCAGAACATCCATCACCAGCACTGTCTTGCTCTATATGTAAGTTTATTTTAGAACTGTGCTTGCTCTTAGATATAACTAGGAAATAGGAAGATTAGACTAGTTGTTTTCTGTATTGATGTCAGAACTACTCTACTGTATTATTTTAAGCATTTTCCTGTGATCTCTGAACTCTTGACTAGCACTGTGTAGTAAGAAGTATTGTCTTGTGTTCTTATTATTTATTATTGTAGCCGTGGTGGTGCAGCAGTAGCATTGTCAACTCACAGCAAGAGGTTCTCCTATTCGATTCTTGGCTGGAGCACCTTCTGTGTGGAGTCTGCATGTCCTCCCCATGGTTGAGTGGCGTTCGAAAGACATGCGTGAATGGGTGTGCCTTCGTTGAAGGTTGGGCATTGGGCTGGCACCTCAGCACTGTAAAAATCAACTGCCAATCATTAGCGGACCAGTGTTCCGCTGTGGCAACCCCTAACTGGGAAAAGCCGAAAGAACAAACAAATATTTTTAAACCTTTTAACTGTGTCTGTTTTATGTAGAGATAATTTAAACTCTAGAGCACATTGCATGTATATAGTGATAATGTACAAAGCCATTCCAATAGTCTTGCTGCTCAGTCACACTTACCATTTGGATAATAATATTGCACAGTAATAATTAGACACCCTTTGATAAGGGCCTTATTAGTAGCTGATAAGTAAGGGTCCTGGTGGCAGTGATTACTACCTTATAGCCTGGACAAAAGGGGCACAGCTAGTGAACCTGTGCCAGCCTTCCCCAGGAGTTTCTATGTGGTTGTATATAAATCATATCTCAAAGTGTGTGTGTGTGTGTGTGTGTGTGTGTGTGTGTGTGTGTGTGTGTGTGTGTGTGTGTGTGTGTGTGTGTGTGTGTGTGTGTGTGTATGAGTGTCAGCTACTTGGGCAGGGACACAAAGTACTGGTTGGACAGAGAGAGTGCTAGGAGGATTTGGCTTGGGACCTTGGCTAAGGACCCCACTCTATAGCTGTGCCAGTGGGGAGTCTTATTGGGGATCTGGAGAGAGAGAAACCAGCCCCAGACTGACTGATTTCTGTGTGCTCTTAAGGGAAATTATACTTCACTGTGTGTGTATTTGTTATCCTTCCCAATGTGGACACCCTTCACTGGTGTTAGTGGTGAGGATTGAGGCCCCTTGATTGCTGGGCCAGTGCACAGGTGTCACACAGATTATAAAATTAAAGTAGAACAAAAAGAAACCTTTTAGCAAGTAAAGCTGGGAGTTGACAGACTACCAGGCTCAAAGATACTATAACTGTTAAGTGTTTTTTGTTTAAAAGAACACTTAAAATTTTAAAATGAATTTTTAGGTAATTATTGTATGATCCTAATATTTATTAAAGTTGATAAATAGTTTTTACTAAACATGTAATTATTTAACTTTAAGAAAGTAAAATGATTGTTAATTGATTTTGTTATATGTTCACTGATTTCTGTTTTTTTAGTTGACTTTTATATAAAAGTATTTGGAATATTTACTGAATTCATTCTGAGAAAGTCATTTATGATAAAAGCAGAGATTAAATACGTTTTACTCTAAAGAAGTGGATTTGTGTCTTACTGCTACAAGTGTTTTATTGTTAATTTAGTTTTGTTCTAACAATTTTTGGTTGTTTTTGGTTTTCAAATAACAAAAGGCTAGAAAATAGAGGAAGCTTTAAGTAGCTATTCAGAGGAACTGATAAAACAGCAAAATCAGTGGTCAAAACGAAGAAAAGGCTGGATGAGTATGAGACTTCTCAAGAAGATCTGTTCCAGAAAATGTTAGAAGAAAGAACACTCAGAAAAAAATATTTTCTGCTGTGCCAGAGAAACTAGAAGGAACAGACTGTATTAATTTCATGAATGCAGAAATAAGCTACTGGACTGGTATTCCACGGCAGGATTTGTTAACGGAAAGGGCACATCAAGTGCATGCTCCAAACCTGGCCATGAGAAAGCAGCCAAGACATGTATTAGTAAAGATATAATCATACCAGCATAAAGAGTTGCTTCATTATAAAACTATGGCAGAAGGGCAAAGTATTACTAATTGGAGACAGTAGAGTGTTTGTGGGAAATGCCTATTTACTGTACACCAGGTAGAATAGAAGCAAATGTATCCCAACAATAAGATAATGTTGAAAGGCAGGAGTGAAATTCAAGTTGCTGTATCCAGCTGTTTTCAGAATATTTTTCCTGGAGGATCAGATTATTTTTATGCAGAACAGGCTAAGGAGGAAATACAAAAGTTTGTCCAACAAAAAGTAATCCATCAAACAGAAGGGGACTCTGCTTCTCATTCTTCTGACAATAACGCTCATGGAAAGACTTTTGCAGTGAAACCTTTTCCAGTGTTCCAAAGGAAGATATCTGAGAGACAGAAAAAAGCACAGGAGTTGACTATAAGAATCAGGTGTATCATAGACATGAACCAGGGTCTGGTGTTGGGAGATGCAGATAACAAGAAGAATACCAGCAACACTGAAACTAGTGAATAAAAGTGATATTATAAAACATCAATCACATTTATGAAATGAAACATAGCTTCACAAGAAAATGTGGCTGAGAAAGACTGGACTTTTGTTACCTTTGTTAAACTTGTGGGTGGACTAAAAAGCATATATCCCACTTCATGTCATTAATGTAATGAAGAACACTTAAAAGAAAACAAAAGCAACTGTAAGTAAAACAATTTCTGTCCTTAACAATATTAATTATAAAAATTGCATGTTATACTATAAAACAGAGTTGTGTAGTATGTAGTCAGAGGTATCTAAAATGAGGGAGTGAGGGTGAGTCTTTTCAGTGATAGCTGCATGTGATAAAGATACTAAAGTAAACAAGTACTTTTTTGGTTTAAGAAATGGGCATTACAATGTAAAAAGAGAAGAAAGCTGGACACAAGCATGTTTAAATTAATATGCTATATTGGACTGTTGGGGTGTGGGATGGGGGTATAATAATGCACTGATTATAAAATATGTAGAGCTGAGATGTTTTCTATTCCTTTTTCATAGGTGATTGTCTGGATTAATGCCCTCAACTTAATCGGAAAACAAGTTTTTGTGTGTCAGTATGTGAGTTTGGATAAAAAGAAAACATGGTGAATGCATTATCTTTACTTTAGTAAATAAATGTACAGTGTGAGTTGAGAAGCCTGCAGGTGAGGGCAGCTGTACATTCTGTTCTTATCTTTCCAGGGAGACAAGCTGATTATAGGTACAGACAATAAATCATTGTTTGCTGAGAAAAATGTAAAATTAAAAGGTATAAGGGTAAACAGGTCAGTCAGAAATAAAGTTTACAATTATTGGAAGTGAATAAGAGATAGCAGCTTCCCAAGCAATCTAAATACTTCAAAGCATTTATTAGAAAATGTATATTTTAGTTTTATTAAATGCTAGCATGTGCACTTTTTCTTAAGGCTAAACAATAACGTTTTCTGAAAGCATGCAAGCTGTTTTTTCAAACCTGTCTTGAGAATAAAAATAAGAAAAGAACAGACAGCAATGAGCCTAAGTGGCAGCACAGCCTATACATACACTTTAGCATGGATAACCTTAACATTAAGCTAGGTAGTGCCCGTGCGTGCTGTTTTTAATTTAAAAAAAATTGTTCCTATCAAAAACATTAAACTTCATTACTTGAAGATGTACATAGCTGTGTTTGTTTTAAATTAATAGATTATGGAGTGTTATGTGGATGTGTTTTTTTTAAGGTTTTCATTAAAACAAAAAGTCTTGAAAATGTGACATAGGTTCAAATGGAGATGACAAGAAACACTGTATAAAAGATTAACCTGTCAAACAATGGTGGGTGCATGCAACAGAAAAGTTGGAAGTAGCCATTTAAAAAAAGCTGTCATGTACAACTGGTGGAAATAACTTTTTATTATAATGGCTAAACTATCCAAATTATTTTGGAACGTACATAGACTCACAAGTATAAATAAAGAGGTAAGAGTATTGAATCATATTAAGAAATGCAGAGTGCAAATAGTAATGCTGCAGGAGACACATTTTGAAAGAAAAGAGCATGTGAACTTGATAAAGAAAGGACTTCAGGATGGATATTCAGCAGAATATCAGGAACAGAGGAACAGGGGAGTAATTATACTAATTGTTACAGGAGCTCCAATACTGATTGAAGAGGTAAAAAAAAAGATAGTAATGGTAGATTTATGGCAGTAAGGGGCTACTGGCAAAGGAGGAGGTTTAATCTGGCATGCATTTGTTATACTCCACCTAAAACTGCTGTTATAGAGCATAAGCAAATTTTGAGAGAAATAATCAGCTTTCAACAAGGAATATTACTTGTAGGTAGGGACTAGAACTTGATTTGCAACAGTGAAGATGTATCTGAGGTACTTAGAAGGGAAAAAATAACAAAATAGGGTAGATTTCTGAAGAAAGTTATGAAAGTATTTGGTATGGAAGATGTGAATTCAATAGTAGGAACTCAAACAGAATTTACATATCATTCCTGAAAGTGCAAGAATTGGGACAGAATAGACAAAAAGTATATCTCACAGGAGCATATGCATTGAATTCAACACACATCCAGCAACTATTTCTGATCATATGCAAAAAAATAAGACAAAAATGCAGGGCAATGAAGTAAAAATGAGACACTGATGTTTCCCCACCTACCTGTTAAAAATACAGGAATTTAAGGAATGAGTAGTGGAAATTATTTGAGAGGAATTAGGGAAGATAGAAACTTCTTCAAAAGTTACAGCTAGTCAGTGGGATAAAATGAAAATGGAGTTTAAAAATAGGGTGGAAATAAAAGAAAAAAAGGAAATATGGTTAAGAACTAACAGGGATTATTCAGAATGGCTAATAAATGTTAAAGTATATAGAGTAAGGGGAATCTCACAGAACAATAAGGGGTGCATCTGCAGAGTGCTAAAGATAAAATAAGGGAGTATCTGGATAATATGCATGAGTGTAGAGAGATTGCTGTTAAGCAGCTGTTTTTTTTATAATAACTCCAGAGTGCAAAAACTTTTTGTACAATGACTTAGGCAACAGAAAGAAGAAAAGGTTGTTGCCAAACTTGGGTAGCCTATAACAAGAAAAATACACAGAGATTATATTAGAGATATTTTGGAAATGTTATGAAAATTTGTGTAAAGCAGGAAAATGTGGAAATCAATAAACAGCACATATGGAAACGGTTATGGAAAACTTAAGTATTCCAAGGTTAGAAGTAGATGAGGCACAATAATTAACAGTTAAGGTAGGAGGAGATTCAGGAAAGTCACCAGGAACACATGGTATTCATGGAATCTGGAAGCTAGGAAGGAAGAAAGTGATAAAGACCTGAAAGGCTTTGTTTAACTGGATTTTAAAAGGAGGGGATATATCAAAGACCAGGAAGAAAGTTGCAGTGGCTGTAATACCTAAAAACAGTAAAGACCCATCAGGCCAAGAATCATATAGTCCTATTTCAATTTTAAACCATGATTATAAAGTGTTTATGTTTATAATAGCTACACAATTGGCAAAGGTATTGCCAAAAGTTATAGATAACAGAACAATGATGATCCAGAGGGAGGCAGAATGTAAGAAAATGTTGCTGTTGTTGGTGGATCTTGACGCAGAGAAAGTTGAGACTTTATGAGCAGAGCAATGGAAGCATTTGCATTCCCTGATACAGTAATAAGGTTAATTAGAAGGATGTATGAGGGATTGCAGGCAATAATTACAGTGGGAGGGTTACTCTCAGATAAGTTATGTCTGAACAAGGGATCCAGAAAGGGATGTCATCTGTCCCCTTTGTTATTTGCTTTATAGTTAGCACCACTGGCAAAGACAATAAGGGACATAGAAAGTCAATGTTATAACTGGTATGGTAATCAAGAAAAATTGGCATTATTTGCAGACCATATTATTTTGTATCTGCTAGAACCAGAAAAGGACAACTCAGTGTTGTAGAACTTTTTGAAACAGTTTCTGGTCTTTTCAGGATATAAAATTAATGAAAATAAAACAAAGGCTATAGATATAAATGATGTACCTACACATGAATTGGTTCAGCATTACCCATATTTATGTGGACACGATAAAGAATGAAGTATTGAGGGTGAGGATTAAAAAGGCTTCTGTTATGGCAGCTAAGGATATGTGGGATGTGACTAAACAAAAGGTACTGCAAAAACTGAGAAACTGGAAGCTATTGTTTTTAGATATGGATAGCAAGATACAAGCAGTGAAAAAGTTTTTAGTCCCTTCAGTTTTATATACAGGTCTAGTGTATTTTTATCAACCAGAGGAGAAGTTGTGGACAATAATAAAAATGTTGAAAGAATTTATCTTAGAGAGGAAGAGGGCAAGGGTCAAGTGAAATAAGATGAGCCTTCCAATAGAACAAGGTGTTTTAGGATTATCTGGTTCAAAGAAATATTTTGCAGCTACACAGTTGAGGCTCATATACATAACACAAGACAAAGCTATAATTCAAAGTGCAAAGGGATGATAATGAAATGGGGAGAGGATTCAAGAAATAAGGAGAGAGTGGGATTTTGGATGCAGATCCTTAAGGAGAATAACAACAGCAATACAGAATACTATATTCATAAAATATCAGAAAGTATTTTGAGAACTAAGCTAACATGAGAATGGAGAAAGGAGATTCTGCAGATAGCGCTGACTGCAATTAGGTTTACAAAGAATAGACAAGAGAGGGCTGGGATTTACTGGAGAAAACTGGAAAAGAAGCCAAGGTATTGGGAACAAATAACTAGAGAAGGAAAGGTAAAAGAATGGCAACAGGCCAAGAAGACATTTGGACTTCAGGCTGGAGTCTGCCACCCTATCAAGGACTGATATCAGAGTACAGGCAAACAGAAAGGGATACAGAGATCTTAAGTGAAAACTTGCTCTGGTAGAGGTTTTAGTTGAAGACAGAGCAGAAATGGCTGTTAGAAAATTGATACTTAGTTGGACCTGTGAGGTGGACATCCCACCACTGTCAACCAATATGTGATGTGGATATTCCACTACTCTGCCAACCAATATGTGATGTTCTACTTCTGGAACAGTAATCAAGGAGCCTCAATCCTCACCACTGGCACCTGTGGGGGATGTTCACTGGGAAGATAACAGGTACACACACACAGTATCTCCAGATGCAGCTCTCTGCACCAAGCACAATCAAGCACAATTTCCCTTAAGAGCACACAGGGAATATAGACAGTCCATGGCTGTTTCGTCTGTCTTTCTCTGGAAACCATTGCACCAAAATAGAAAACACCAACTAGTAAAAACAAAAAAATGAGCCACACAGCTGTAAAGCGCAACCACAAAACTTTACTGCAACAACCCAATAAAAACAAGTAGAAGTAAACACTTTTGTAAGGTACAATGACCAAACTTCATCAAAAGCACTTACTTCTACTTGTTTTTATTGGGTTGTTGCAGTAAAGTTTTGTGGTTGTGCTGTGTGGCTCATTTTTTTGTTTTCTCTGGAAACCCAATAAGACTTCCCACTGGCACAGCTATAGAGTTGAGTCCTTAGCCAGGGTTCCAAGTCAAGTCCTCCAACACTCTGTCCAACCAGTGCTTTGAATCCCTGACCAAGGAGCTGGCACACACACCCTTTGAGATTTTATTTGTACACATACTCATTTACACACACACACAAACACACACACACACACACACACACACACACACACACACACACACACACACACACACACACACACACACACACCTGGGAAAGGCTGGCATAGGTTTAATAGCTATGCCCCCTTTTGCCTACACTATAAGGTAGTTATCACTGCCACCAGAACCCCTCACCAGCTATTTTAAAACCCTTACAAGGGTACCCAATATACTTTGTGAAATTACTATTAATTCAAATGGTAGTTTGACCAAGAGCAAGGCTATTAGGAGTGGCCCACACAGTGTCACCAAATAAATATGCAAATACTCTCAGAACTTAAAATATCTCTACAAAGATCAGCCACAATGAAAGGTTTAAATATATTTAATAATAAATAATAAAAGAACAAGAAAATACTAAGTATATTGACAGTGACATCAAAGTTCAAATCACAGGAAATATTTAAAATAAAATTGAAGGATAGGCTCAGAAAAATAAAGAAAAACAATATCTAAACTAAGCTTCACTATATTCCTGACTGAATCTAAGATAATCACTATTCCCTAATAACTTACTTAATAGAGCAAGACAGATGATGTGGTGAATGGTTCTTCTTGTTGTTAGGCCCAAGACAGAACAAAGAATGCTCTGTCTCACTCAAGAGACTTCATACAATAATATCTAAAATGTTACTTCTGAGATAGCTTGCAGAATGACATCTCTTCTGGTCATCTGACTTCTAGTTCCCATGCAAAACCCCCATTGCTGGAAGCTGGCAGGACATAGCACCTACCTGTAAAAATACACACACAAGGGCTTTTGCTCAGATCTTTGGCAGATGCTGGAAGTCATAAAACAGTTTCATACCTCCATGCTTCCACAGTAGTAATTAGTTCACCCCATGGGCAATACTGAAAGCTTCCTAGAAAAGACTTTGTATCTCTGGCTACATTGAAACCCATGAGATAGCATCTGTATGGCCTAGCCTATAAAGTGATTTAATTTCAGATATTTTTTAAAGTTTGCTGGACTGAAGTTAACTCTTCAATTTCCTCTGTTAAAACATATACATTTAAACAGTTACAACAGTACATGTACATTTCTGTTCTCTCCAGTAAGGCACACTGTAGATACATTTAATACCTAAGCACTTTACAAATACCTTTTCAATACAAACATCTGCACACATCAGTTTAACGTACACATGACATACAATTCTAATACATTTGTAACACCAACATCTTGTATAAATGCAGTTCTAATATAGTTGTAAAACAAGCATCTTGTATAAATCAGTTTGATATTCACAAATGACATATAACTATTTACAAATTTCCAGCTAGCTGTGCTTGCAGTACCTCCTACTGTCACACCTCACCCCCCCCCTTCGAAGACTCAAGCTAGTTTTTCAAGTGCCCCTCGAGAAACGTTGCTTGAGAGGAATGATCCCATTTGGGAATACATTAGCCCATACCCTGTCTTGAGATCCCAGCTGCCTTGGCATTGCTGACCCCAGTACAGTGCTGCACTGTCATATCATATGCCTGCAACCCTAGACTCCACCATAGTAACTTGGGATTTTTCTGGCTCGCTCCCTATAGCTATAGATCTCCCTCAGACTCCTCCTGCCCCCTTCTGCAAGTACGTAGCACTAGGGCCTCCCTACCATGGTAAGGTTTCATGTTGTTACCATGGTACAATCTGTGCCCCTGCCTCCTGCCTAGCATTTAACAGCACTGAACTTCCTTACCACTTTGAGGGGTCCCTCCCAAGCTTCCTGCAGCTTATTGTGTCTGACAAGAATGAGAACCATAACCTGTTGCCCCACATCATACTCTCTAGCTCAAGCATTCCTGTTGTACCAGACCTTTTTTTATTGGACTCCTGCCAGGTTCTCTTGGGCCAAGCCCATGAGTTCTCTTAGCCTTGTCCTGAGCTTTTGGACATATGCCACAACAGAATCCTAGTGGGATTTACACTCACCCTCCCACTCATAGTGAATCAAATCTAAAGGTCCCCTCACCCTATGCCCATATAGCAATTCAAAAGGTGAAAAACCTTTGGATTCCAGGAGCACTTCTCTGTAAGCAAACAGATGGGGCAAATATTTGTCCCACTCTCTCTTAAACTGGTCTGAAAATGCCTGTAGCATGGTCTTTATTGTACAGTTTAACATCTCCACCAGACCATTAGCCTGGGGGTGGTAGGGGGTGGTCTTTAGGTGCTTCACACCACTGTACTTCCACAGACAGGCCAGCAGGTCTGACATGAAATTGGTACCTATGTCAGTATGGAAGCCTAACCTGCTGAAAATCTAACAAAGCATTTGCCACCTTTTGTGCCGTTGGAGGAAAGGGCCACCAATTCATTGTAGCTGGTAGCATAATCTACTACCATTAGGATATTCCATCCCTGTGGAACTTGGGGTACTCAGAAGCCCTACAATATTTATAGCAACCCTCTGAAATGACTCCTGAATCACAGGCAAAGGTATCAAAGGAGATTTGACCTTATCTCCTGTCTTACCTACTTTTTGGCACTGCTCACACGTCCTGCAGTACCCTGTTATATCCTTTGCAATCCCAGGCCAATAAAAGTTCTGCATAATACATCTCTTGGCATGCTTTATGCCCATATTACCTGTAAAGGGAATGTCATCGGCTATGGTTGGAAGTGCCAGATGGCAGGCTCTGAGCACTACCAACTGCTGTATTCTCTCACCCGCTAGCCTTACCTCAGGGGTCCATTCTCTATACAGTAACTCTTTGTTCCAGTATACAGAATCCCCTTTTCCTTGAGAATCAGGTGTCTCACTAGCTACCTCCCTCAAGCCTTATAATGTAGGGTTTGAGAGCTGAGTCGGTTTCAATTCTGTCTTTGTAACCCTTTCCAGCTCCCCTTCCACAGGAAGTCTGGTATCATCTGACAGCGGTGCTTCACTGTCAGCCTGGGTACTACTACTCACCTCTGCCTTTGCAGTCACTCTGTCCAAGAGAACCCACCACCAGCTGTGGCTCACCTTCAGTCTCACTACTACAGGGTAGCTCCCTTCCTAAAGTAGCCTTCTCACCAGTCCTGGATGAAAATGTGCAGTCTGTCTGGATCTCTTCCATGCCAGCAGACCCACATGCTTGTCTCCAAGCCTGACTATGTGTAACTGCATGCACACAAGGTACTGCATTATCAAAATAATTCTCTATCAACATATCTGCAGGGATATCCTCAAACACACCTACTTGCTTGCTCCCTTTTCCACCCTCCTAGTCTCAAGGTGAACCCTAGCCAAAGGTATTTGGAATGGGGACCCTCCTAAAGCTCTGACTGGAGTAGACTGCCCAAGTAAGTAGTCCTCCTCTTTAACCACTGCAGGCTTCACAATGATTAGGTCAGAAGCTGTGTCTCTCTTAGCAGTGGCCTGTTTCCCATCTACTAAGACAGGATATAACCTCTTGTGGTAGTTTGGTACTCTTGTTGCCTCCAGACAACTTACCACTAGCATTCTGTTATTCCCACTTGCTGGCTGTCCTAACTTTTGTTCCCCACCTTGCTTCAATGGACATCTATATGCTACATGGCCCCTCTGGTTAGATTTAAAACATTTAATCCTTGATCCTGGCAGTGTACCTGAACTATTGGCTTCCCCTGTTACTGGTGGACTCTGTTGGGGTGGTTTAGGCTGCCCACCATAGGTTCTTTTATACCCATGTGTGCCATTAGGTATCCCTTTCCTATGCGGTGATGCCCTGCTTGCTAGATATATGTCCCCTTTTTTACCCAACTCATCTGCTGTGTTGCATTCCCTATGTGCCAGCCAGATTCTCATGTTCTCAGACAAAGTGCTAAGGGCCCACACCAAAAGGTCTGCCAGCCCTTCAAAAGTGGTGACCTGATACCCACTCACCCACCTATGAAAATGAGTGCTTAACTCAGTAATATAATCACATACACTTTCATCTGCCTTGCATCTATGCTCACAAAACTTTCTTCTATATGCTTCAGATGTTAACTTAAAGCATTCCAATAAACAACTTTTAACTGTATTATAATTTAAGCAATCAGTATCAGACAATTTAGAAACAGCAGTTACAGCTTTACCATGGAGTAAGGAGGTCAGGAACTGTACCCAGGGCACTTGGTCAACATTATACTCTTTGCAAACCCTTTCAAATATATGAATAAAACTAGCAAAATTATCATCCTCTGTAAATTGTGGAAGAAATTTACTGACATTTATTGCTTCTGGGTTCAGTTACTCCCTTCCCCGTTACTTCCATGACCCTGGCGAAGAGTCAGCATCTCCCTTTCATGTTGCCTCTGCCTCTTATTTTCATTGGCTTCCAGATGTCTCAGTCTCTCTGATGATTCGAATTCCATCTGTTTCTCCTTTTCTTCTGCTTCCAAATGCCGCAGTCTCTCTGCTGATTCTAGTTCCAAATGTTTGGCCTCCAGTTCAACTCTCTTTAACTCCAGATGGATTTTAAGTCCTCTGAGGAAAAGTTGAACTGTCCATTTTCTGAGATCTGTACATCCCCAAGACCAGTCTGGTTGTCTTCCTGGTTGCTGGCCTGTGATGCAGCTGTGACTAAGGCTGCAATCATTTCTCCTTTAATCAGGTTGGCATTCACTAATCCTTTGACTTGGCACATCTCATCCAACTGGCTCCTTATCAGCTTGCCATAATCCTCTGCTGATATCCTTGCCTGCTCTCCCTGACTAACTAAGCTAATACAAAATAAATAAAACTGTTAACACAAAAAAACAAAAACAGGAGCAATAGAAGCCGGCTACGTACAAAACTGCTGATAAAAAACTGTTTATTGTGAGCGCTTTTGGCTAGGTAGATACCTGGCCTTCTTCAGACAAAACAGTTAACTAAACCACAAAAACTCCTTATATACACTTAATTGCAATTAAATAAGCACATAATTAATCACAGCAGTTTTTGTTGACTCAGAATCAAAAATTCAAAGCACCATTAACACTCCAAATCAACATACTAAAATAAAAACACTAGCTTAAATGTAACCAAGTTGTTCGATAAAGATGTTTTAAAGCACTATTAAAAATAAATTATTACTAAACGTGCTAGCCATTGGATTAATATATAAAAGATTTCTTTTATAAATTAAAACTAAAATGTAAATACTAATTTTTAACAGGTTGTTATTAATATTATTATAATTAAAATGAAAATTAATGGGCCTCCCTACAAGGCTTACTAAAATTACCTTATTAACATTATAGTTCATATTGCGATAGCTAAACCAAATTATAGTTATTCATAATGAAGTACCTACACATCAATTTATTTCTTTAAAATCATAGAAAATCTTGACGTGACAATTTTATATGTATTTATAATAATGAATCAAAACAATAATATACGTACTTGATAACAAATGTAATGTTATAGATTAAACTTATGCTATACAGCAACAATAATCTACTCATATATTCAGAATTGACTTATATGAGATCATGTTGCTGTACCTGAATAAGTGTGCCTGATGAAAGCCTATATGTATATAATTGTGTTGTATTAATACTGACCTACATGGTACTAACACTAAACTGCCAAAGGGCAAAGGGACCAAAAACATTATAATAATATCTTGTCCTCGATATAGACTATCATCTAAGTGATAAAAGTTTTAACATACATTTGATAGACATATTCTCGTTCAAGCCTGGGAAGAAATGTGCACTAGTTCTAATTTGCCACCGTAACTAATCAATTTCCAACTGCACTTGCCATGGTCCACCCCTGATGTCTGTTGGCCTGCATTGTAACACTGCAAATTTAAAACTATGCCCGGGGTGATCAATTGCATGCTTAGCAAGTGCATTGTTCATATCTTTTTTAGCAACGGCATACATATGCTCATAAATCCGTTGCTTTAACTTTCTTTTGGTCTTCCCAATGTAAAATGCGTTACATTCACTACACAATGCAACATATACTACTGATGATGTTTCACAATTGAATCTCGAAGTTATTTTGTATGTTTTACCATTAATATACAATTGATTCGTCACCATTATGTGCTTACATTGTGAGCAACTACCGCATTTAAACATACCTCTTACTTTTTTGCTATTATAACTTACATTATTTTTTATTTCCAAAATGGATTTTAAGTTTTTCCCTCATCTATAAGTTATTTTTGGATTTAATCCAAACACTTTAAGTAGTATCTCATTGTTTCTAATAATGGACCAGTTTTTGTTCAAAGCCTCTCTGATAGGGGCATAATCCATAGAGTATGTACAAAGAAAGTTTATACTATAAACCTTACATTGGTCAACTAGATTCGACTGTACAGAATTCATACCTTCAACTTGACAATTATCATCTTCCATAACCAACCCAATATGTGCTGTTATACACTCGGACAGTAGCGGGACAAAAAACCCATTAAGTCTTTTTTGAATTACCTCCTTTTTAACACTCATCAATAAGTGTACAGGATATCCTCTATTGAGGAACATGGTTTCTAATAGATCACATTCAGAATCAAAATCCGAATAGTCTGAAATCATACGGGCAGCCCTTACCATTTGTCCTTTAACTACTGCCCTTTTCTGATGGTATGGGTGATCACTTGAGAAATGAAGAAAAGTATTAGAATATGTAGGTTTTCTAAAGATATTACTTTTAAATTTGGAATTAGCACTATCTTTAATAAGCAAGATATCTAGAAAGCTAATGGACTCCTCCCCTATAGTGTATGTAAAATCTAAAAAAGCGGTGGTTTTAGAGATGCTTCTAATAAACTCAGGTATCATATAAACATCTCCTTTCCAAATACAAAACATGTCATCCTGGTACCTAGTGTACCAGGAGACATTGTTCTTGAACAAAGGTTCGTTATAGAGAAAGTTATGTTCCCAATATGCCATTACAACGTTGGCAAAACTTCCACCGCATGGCATAGCTACTCCTGATTTTTGTAAATAGAACTTTTCTTCAAATATAATGTAATTATTAGTCAAAATAATTTCTAACAATGTCTCTATCAGGTTGATGGTATTACTGTCAACATTTTTCGTGAGTAAAAATTCTCTGGTCCACTTGATTCCAATAGTGTGTGGGATGACTGTATATAAGTCTTTTATATCTATTGTAAGAAAGCAGATGTTAGACTGAAATTCAAGTTTATTAATGTTATGTAAAAAACTCCACGAGTCCTTACATATTTGTGTTTCACTTGCAAGGTGTGGTTTGAGGAGGCTATCTATGTATTTTGCGCACCCATAGGTGATTGAGCCACGCCCATCAACAATTGGTCTAAATGGTGGGTCTATTAAGGATTTATGTATTTTAGGGGTGCCAAATAGTGCTGGGGTGACAGGTGCTAACATTGACAGATAGTGGTACAGGTCTATGTCAATAGCTCTTTCGAGAAATAAGTCATCTAACATGTTTCAAATTTTTTTATAAGCTACATTGACTTCATTTAAAGAAACTCTAATATATGTCTCACTATCTAAATGTTTACACATTTTTGTCACATAAACATCATAATCCATGAAAACCAGACCTCCGCCTTTGTCTGGCTTCATGACTCTGATGTTGCACTCTTTTAATAGATTGATAAAATCCTGCTCTAATATGCTAAAGTTATGCTTAATAACTCGATTTTGATAACCTTCTCTTATTGCTCTAAAATCAAATTCACACATTCTTTCAAAAGTGAGCAACTCGGGATGAATTGGAGGATTAAATAAGCTAGAAACCCTAATAGAGCTGGTCATATTAAAATTATTGCCCATAGTCAAATTTAAGTTAAGTTTACGGACAAATAATTTAAGATCTATTAAAGTGTCAACAATGTCCATTCTTCTGGTAGGGACAAAAGTCAACCCTTTCGATGGAAAATCTACCATCTCCTGATGGACATCCAAGATCGTATAGTTGAATATTTTAAAGTCACCCTTCGAACTAGTGTGAATTCTTGGGGCTAAAATGTCATTGCCATCATATACTATCGCCTCCGCTGTCTTTTTCTGTTGTTGCTCCTCCCTTGGGGGCGGTTGTTGTTGTATTGATGGCTGCTGGTATGGGTGTTGTTGTTGGACTGAAAATCCTGTCGATTAGAATCATCAGTCCTATTGTCTCTATTACCAGAATTACCAAAATTACCAGAATTGGAATTATTAGGAGTATTACTACTCCTGGCATTGTTGTGTTGTCGACCAGCATTATTAAGCCGCTCACTCCTCCTAAGTGGCTGATTAACTTGTTCATCAGATACAGAATTTCGCTGTAATACAGTCTCCTCATCTTCATTTTGATCATTCAAATTTATGTTAGTGTTCACCACAGACATTTGATTATTTGGGACATTAAAAGGGGGCTTAGGGTATGCTTGTTTTTTAGCATAATCGTTTACATCCCTTGCAATCTTTTTCTTTTTAGTGACCAGCAGTTTACTTAAAGTTGTTTCAATACTTGTAAAAATTCTACAATACTCAAACTTGTACCTAACAAAATCAACATGTTTCTTAATGTCATGCTCCAGCATTTCTAAATCTGTTTTTAGGCTACCAATGTCAGTATTGTAGAAATTAATAAGAGCCTGCAAAAACTCCAAGCCTTGCCGATCAAAAAGTTCAAGTAATTCGTGATGAAACACAGATCCGCTAACAAGCCCCGCTGGGTAGCGCCACTGCCTAAGCCCCTTTGGAATAATCCTTTTATTTATACATTCTTGTAAGTAGGAAACTTCAAGTTGAAGTTTCCTACATTTGAACAGTTTGGAATCAAACTCATTAATCTTACTGAGCACACTATTAACTACATGTTCATCAGTTTCTTCACTAACAATGGCATCGTCATGCCCAGAGTTAAAAAAGTTATTATTGTTCACGAAAGTATTCATGGAAGGAATACTGTTATCATAGTTTGTTGGTACTTCTTGATTTGATAATGGAACATTATTACCTTGTACATTCGGCTGGTTGCCATTAACTATACCACTAGCAGCCGATTGAGGACTTCGCCCATTCATTGCATTCACAATTAGTCCCATAGGGTTCCTTGCTACGTTGATATTGTTTGGACTGCTGTTCGTGTTACTGGCTTCTCCATTAGTTGAAACACCTAACTGATTCACAGTAGCGCTAGCTTCTTTTTCTTTAGCAAATGAATCATTCACCTTTTGTGTAAGCGTGTCAACTCGCCCCAACAACACTTGGACCAAAGCAGTCAAATTACCAATGGCATCATCTTGTGCATTACGAACTGGATTGTTTGTGTCCATGTCTTCTTGAGAGAACATAGACTGTGTCGCCGCTCCGGTCCCGCTTGCCATAACGTAAACCAAACCACAAACTTGACAAAAATGAAACTGTTAACACAAAAAAAAACAAAAATGGGAGCAATAGAAGCTGGCTACATACAAAACCGCTGGCAAAAAAGTAAGAAGTATGTTTAAATGCGGTAGTTTCTCACAATGTAAGCACATAATGGTGACGAATCAATTGTATATTAATGGTAAAACATACAAAATAACTTTGAGATTCAATTGTGAAAACTCATCAGTAGTATATGTTGCATTGTGTAGTGAATGTAACGCATTTTACATTAGGAAGACCGAAAGAAAGTTAAAGCAACAGATTTATGAGCATATGTATGCCATTGCTAAAAAAGATATGAACAACGCACTTGCTAAGCATGCAATTGATCACCCCGGGCATAGTTTTAAATTTGCAGTGTTACAATGCAGGCCAACAGACATCAGGGGTGGACCATGGCAAGTGCAGTTGGAAATTGATGAGTTACGGTGGCAAATTAGAACTAGTGCACATTTCTTCCCAGGCTTGAACGAGAATATGTCTATTAAATGTATGTTAAAACTTTTATCACTTAAGAGATGATAGTCTATATCAAGGACAAGATATTATTATAATGTTTTTGGTCCCTTTGCCCTTTGGCAGTTTAGTGTTAGTACCATGTAGATCAGTATTAATACAACACAATTATATACATATAGGCTTTCATCAGGCACACTTATTCAGGTACAGCAACATGATCTCATATAAGTCAATTCTGAATATATGAGTAGATTATTGTTGCTGTATAGCATAAGTTTAATCTATAACATTACGTTTGTTATCAAGTACGTATATTATTGTTTTGATTCATTATTATAAATACATATAAAATTGTCACGTCATGATTTTCTATGATTTTAAAGAAATAAATTGATGTGTAGGTACTTCATTATGAATAACTATAATTTGGTTTAGTTATCGCAATATGAACTATAATGTTAATATGGTAATTTTAGTAAGCCTTGTAGGGAGGCCCATTAATTTTCATTTTAATTATAATAATATTAATAACAACCTGTTAAAAATTAGTATTTACATTTTAGTTTTAATTTATAAAAGAAATCTTTTATATATTAATCCAATGGCTAGCACGTTTAGTAATAATTAATTTATTTTTAATAGTGCTTTAAAACATCTTTATCGAACAACTTGGTTACATTTAAGCTAGTGTTTTTATTTTAGTATGTTGATTTGGAGTGTTAATGGTGCTTTAAATTTTTGATTCTGAGTCAACAAAAACTGCTGTGATTAATTATGTGCTTATTTAATTGCAATTAAGTGTATACAAGGAGTTTTTGTGATTTAGTTAACTGTTTTGTCTGAAGAAGGCCAGGTATCTACCTAGCCGAAAGCGCTCACAATAAACAGTTTTTTATCAGCAGTTTTGTACGTAGCCAGCTTCTATTGCTCCCGTTTTTGTTTTTTTGTGTTAACAGTTTCATTTTTGTCAAATAAATAAAACTATTGTGATATGAAACTCTGAATGTCTACCATGTGGCTGCTTGGGAGTACAAACACTTTCTTTAGTGACCACTGTTTACAGGCTACAGGAGTTCAATATCCACACCACTGAATCCCAGTATGTGATGTGATGATCCCACCACGGCCAACCAATATGTGATGTGGATATCCCACCACTGCCAACAAATATCTGATGTGAATATCCCACCACTCTGCCAACCAATGTGCCACACCCCACCCCTGGGCCAGTAATCAAGGAGCCCCAATCCTCACCACTGACTCTGGGGGATGTTCACTGGGAGGATAACAAGTACACACACAGTATCTCTAGATGCAGCTCTCTGCATCAAGCACAATTAAGCACAATTTTCCTTAAGAGCACACAGGAAACATAGTCCAGGGCCGGTTACTCTCTATATCCCTGGAAATCCAGTAAGACTCCCCACTGGTACAGCTATAGAGTTGAGTCCCTAGCCAGTGTTCCAAGCCAAGTCCTCCAACACTCTTTCTGTCCAATCAGTGCTTTGTATCCTTGCTCAAGTAGCTGAAACACACACTCTCTTTGAGATTTGATTTGCACACACACTCACACACATACACCTGGGAAAGGCTGGCACAGGTTTACTAGCTATGCCCCCTTTTGTCCCAACTATAAGGTAGTTATCACTGCCACCAGAACCCTGCACCAGCTACTTTAAGGCCCTTACAAGGGTACCCAATATACTGAGTGAAATTATTATTAATACAAATGGTAGTCTGATCAAGAGCAAGGCTATTAGGAGTGGCCCACACATTGTCACTTAATAAATAAGCAAATGCTCTCAAAACTTAAATACCTCTATAAAGATCAATGGAAGGTTTAAATATATTTCATAACAAATAATAATAGAACAATAAAATACTAAGTATATTGACAATGACATCAGAGTTCAAAATCACAGGAAATATTTAAAATAACATTGAAGGACAGGCTCAGACAAATAAAGAACAATATCTAAATTAAGCTTCACTATATTTCTGACTGAATCTAAGAGAATCACTATTCCCTAATAACTTACTTAATAGAGCAAGGCAGATGATGTGGTGAATGGTCCTTCTTGTTGTCAGACCCAAGACAGAATAGAGAATGCTCTTTCTCATGCATAGACTTCTCAAAATAATATCTAAAATATTACTTCCAAGATAGCTTGGAGAATGACATTTTGCTCAGATCTTTGGGAGGTGCTGGAAGTCATAAAAATTTCTTACCTCCATGCTTCCAGAGTATTAATTAGTTCACCCTAAAGACAATACAGAAGGCTTCCTAGTACAGACTTTGAGTCTCTGGCTGCATTGAAACCTGTGAGACAGCATCTTTATGGTGTAGCCTATAAAGTGATTTAATTTCAGATATATTTTTTAAAGTTTGCTGGACTGAGGTTTCCAGTTTCCTCTGTTAAAACATACACATTTAAACAGTTACAATAGCGCATGTACATTTCTGTTCTCTCCAGTAAGGCACACTGTGGATACATTTCAAACACAAGCACTTTACAAATACATTTAAAACACAAACGTCTGCACAAATCAGTTTGATATACACATGACATGCAGTTCTAATACATTTTAGCACAAGCCTCTTGTATAAATCAGTTTGATATTCACAAATGATATATAATTAATTACAAAATTCCAGCTAGCTGTGTTGGCAGTACCTTCTTTCATCACAGGACCTATAAAATATTGCACAATAATTATAAGAATCAAACAGAGGAGATTACAAAAGATTGGGAAGAAAGATTGGCTAAACAATTTCTGAGGGAGCAACAGGAGGACATACGTCTGGCTCCCAAGTATGTAACAAAGTCTAGAAGATTTAGAATTTTGCTTGGAAGTGTTTGCAGGGTAATTTTATACCCCAAGCAAACTACAAAGAATGTTTCCACAGATAGATAACAAATATTGGAAATATGATATGGAAGAAAGCAATAACTGGGAACATATGTTTTGTGAGTGTAATGAATTGGCAAACTTCAAAAATTCATTACAAAGTACTCTGTCAGAAATATTGGGTGAGCAAATGGGTGTAACTAAAGAAATGATTGTTTTGAGCTGGGACACAAGATCTGACTTGCTGAGACATAGTAGGGCAATTACTACAAAATGGAAATTGAAGACTAAACCAAGTGTATTTCGATTACTGAATATTGTAACAGAAAAATATAACTGAAAGTGGGATATTTTCAAAAGGGTAGGAGCAAATTGCATAAAAATAAATGGAAATTGTGGGAATAATGCATACAGAGTAATAATCTGTAGGAGTGAGGTTTAAGAGAAGGCAGGAAGTGACCAATTTGTGTAATGTTAGACTGATGACAGTTTTACAACACAACACGTGATATACAATGTGTATAACTGAGAACATATTAATATGATTTATTTCTTTTATTATATAAATATATGTTTGCCTAGGTCTTAAACGATGATTCAATAAAGGTGTTAAAAACAGATAAATATTTGAGAATTTGAGCTGCATCCTATAAGAATGTAAAAATGCTTCTGCACTTCTATGTTGTGAACACATTCAATCATGTCAAAGCTTTCTGCTTTCACATCCCAAATGGCTTAAAATAGTCAGATATTTCACTGCATTTTTCAAGTACAGAATTTGAGAAAAAGCACTTTATACTTTTTATTTTTCCTGCAAACATGCCAGTTGATTTGACCTGCAGATTTTTACTTTGTGCAAAAAATATGGCAAAGCCCATACTGCCATAGGTGAATTGCTGTGTAACTTCAGTGCTTTTGATGTAGATTCCAAAACAAAAATTACATTCTGCTCCTGACCTGTTGTCAAACCTGAAGTTAACAAAATGACCATTAATAACATGCATGCGTACAGCAACTGCTCTAAATGCTCTTTGTGCAAAATACGGCACTTTGGATCTGCCCTTCCAGTTTTACAAATTGTCCACAAATTACTGCACTTTTTTCTCATTCCTAACTTCAGTAATACTCAAATTTTACACAGTAGCCTTAGTTTCCTAACTACTCTTTCAAAATGGTTCTTGCTTTCATATAGCCTATTTTTATTAAATGTTATATATTTTCTCATGTCATTTCTATAACCACATCTAGTTCATGAGGCATTAATATGAATTACACGACTCCTCCCAGATGTCTCAATGGATGTTGCAGGGATTTCTAATTACAAACATCATTTTTTTTGTCTTTATGCTTCATTTTACATTATTTTCAGCCACATTTTTAATCCTACACTCTTCCATTTCCTGTATAAGATCATTCAGCTATGCATTCTGAAAGCATCAAGTGCTTTTCTAAAGTCATTTTGATTCTGTTAGCAGTTTGCCTCTTACATAATCACTGTTTCCTAAAAGAACATATTTTAGGTTATCTACAGGATTAATGTGTATATTACATAAAGAAAAACAAAAAAAGTTATATCTGCATATGTAGTGGCAAAGGCAAAAGAAATTAAATGACATGTTAGTATAACACTCAGAACATATATAAAATTCGAGAGAGATGGTACAGCGGTAGTGTTGTTGCCTCACAGCAAGAAGTTCTCCTGTTCGATTCTTGGCTGGAGTGCCTTCTGTGTGGAGTCTGCATGTCCTCCCCACAGTTGAGTGGCCTCCAAAAGACATGTGTGTATGAGTGTGCCTTTGCTGAAGGCTGGGTGTCAGGCTGGCAACTCGGCACCATAAAAATCTACTGCCAATCATTAGTGGACCAGAGTTCCACTGTGGCAACCCCTAACTGGGAAAAGCCAAAAAGACCAACAACCATAGCTGAGAAAGGAAATAGCCTGTTTATGTTGAAGGCTTCTAAATCCTAACTAGGCATAGCAATTATCTCTTATCTATTACACCATCATTGATAATGCCACAGTCAAGTTTATCTCTATTCAGGGAAGCATGCAACTCACCAAATTCAGCCTTTGGCTCTGTTCTTTAGTTCAGTAACATAAGTATAAAGGGTTTCCTGAACTTCTTGGTTCTTTGTTAAAATAAATACTCGTAGAAGACATAATGGCATATTTTTCTTTGACTGATGGTGTGTTTTATGTTTCTGTTGTACAACTGTTAACTTGTCTCTCTTCTCTGAGGTTAAATGTGTTAAACACCTTGACAGCTCCCTCCGCTGTAACAGACTGTAATGCTGCACAGTGAACCTGTTCTGCTTTGTCTACAAGTTCATTCACAGAGACATATAGCTCAAAATCCTAGATATTTTTTTGCAAGTTACCAAGCAGCTTGAGAGATAATGGTGGCCGTAATGAATTTAATGGAGAGAACATTTTTCATGTGAAAAACGACAGAAACTGGTGGTTCAGCAGTTTTGAAAAAAGGAAAGAAAAAAATATAATACAAAAATTTAACAGTGAGATTATTAATGCAAAAGTCAATACCTAAAAACCTAGAAGAGTATTGGTGACAAATTGGGCTGATATTGCATGAGACTGGGATACGCAAACAATAATGCCCAACAGAGTGTATGTTAATGTGTAATTAATGCCCACCCAGGGGTGTTGTATGGCTTGATGCCTACAGTGTCATGGTCTCTGCAGCCCTGGAAGGGCATTAATTGCACATTAACAGACACCCTGTTGGGCATTATTGCACTTAGAGAATGGGCTCTCTGTAAAACTGTTGCATTTTACTTACTTATTTGTATTTCTTTTATTACTATATCATTTTGTTACATATTTTGGATGTAAAATAGTTCCTCTGCTTAATGCTTTTAAGTTGCTGTAGTATATGCAAATGGCGTTAGAGGAAGCATTTTGCATCCAAAATATATCATTTTTAAAAAATATCTAGATATTTCCTTAATTTTTTGGTCCCTTATTGCTAAAATGGTTTCTTGCCAGTCATTGAGGGATTGAAGTCATTAAATAATGGCATACATTTAACTTTCAGACTTTATTTCCAGCAGAAAATTCACATTAACACAAATCCTATTATTTAACTTTATAATTTTTCTTATTTAAAATCTGTTCCTATTTTGGAGTCTTTCTTCCCCCTTTATTTCAGGCTTTATCCACATTTCTTGAGCTAAAGGGTGGAGAGGTACGCAAACCTCTTATCTGCTGTTGCCAGTGGTCCATCATCTTACTGTGTCTCCCTCTGTCACACAGACACCCCCACACACACTCAGACACTCTTGCCCTTTAGAAAATGCATGCTAACACAAGCCCTACTGCAGCCACTTTGTGATTTTTTAGACAGGAGTATGTTCCTGTTTTCAGCCTTTGCTCCCCCCTTTATTTTATGTTTCATTTATTTGTCTAAGAGAAGAGAGGTATGTAAAAGGAAACCTCTTGAATGCTGCTGCCAGTGTTGGATCACTCTCACTCTTCGCGCTCTCACTCACACACACCTCGCTTTCATGCTCGCATTCACACACACAGACAGAAACAGAAACACACACGCAGAAACACACACATACACACACACACACACACACACACACGCACACGCACACACACACACACACACACACACACACACACACACACACACACACACACACACTTTTTTCTTTTACATTTACATTTTATGCTCACTAAGTGAGTGTAAAATAATAGCTTGCTTGTTCTCTCATTCAATCACATGCACGCATATACTCACACACACAGACATAAGCACATGCACACTTTTGTTCCCCCCACCTTTTTTTTCTTTTTACTATATTTACATTTGCCAAACAGCAGAAGTGCTGCTTAGTGAGTCTAAAATAATGGCGGCCATTCAGTTTTAACAGTCTGAGATCCACGGTGGCTTGATATGCTGCCATGAAGCGGGGTACACGTTTTTCAGCAGGCATTACTTGTACATTAATACCCTGCTGGAGAGCACTCATTTTACAGTCAGGGTGCTCATTCTCTAAAGTAATATAACTGACAGAAAAAAAAGGTGCAGTACGTCTGTATTCTTTGGAACCTCCACCTGTTCTAATAATAAATCTGGCACGTTGACGTTCTTTCATTTCTCAGACTGTGTAAAATACTTCTAATATTTATATTTCAAAAAAAGGTACTAAGTAAAATGAAGAAGCAAAGGAAGAAAGAAAAAGCACATGCTTTATATGTTCACAATTTTTTCTGTACTAAACACTTTTAGTTTTAATAAGACTTTTAGTACATGAAGGAGTGATAAACAATTTTTTATGTGTAATATATTGTTAATGATTATTTGCACAGATGGGTAGCAAAGTTCTGATGTTATTCACTAGTTATTAACATGAAGCTTGGCAACAAATCAAGTTGTCCCAGGACATCTTCATTGGGGGGGATAGGTTGATATTAAAGGGAGTTAAGTGGGTTGGGGAGGTGAAAGGGTTAAATGGAGGCAGGGATGGTTGAGAGGAAATGAGATAAGGACGGGGAGGGGCTTAAGAGGTTTAGTCTAGTGTAGCTGGGTTAAACCATCACATTTTGGTGTGAACTTGCTAAGGCAAGTATTACGTCCTAGATGACATATGGGTGTTCCTGTGGCAGGTGGGCCAGGGATTTTGCTGAGATATCATTATAGGTGGGGGGCTGGTGGTCTGCACAAGGAAAATTATATTTTCTTTTTTTTTTTTTGTGGTGGAGTTGGGTGGATGATATGTTGAGAGGAAGGAATTGGCACTATTGCTTTTGTAGGGTAGCAATATATAAATACATATATATATATATATATATATATATATATATATATAAAAAAAAAAAGAGAAAAGGCTATGTGTTGTTGTAGTTATTGGAGGTTTGTTGTGGGTAGTTGTCTGGTCCGGGACAAAGACTTACTAATTTTGTTACTGCTGCCTATTTGACCCACAACTTTTTTGATTTCGTATATTTACTGCGGTTTGGCTTGTGGTGGAAGGAGCATTGCTGTAGTGGTGTGCCTGCTTTCTCCGAGACTTGTACAGCTTAATGGGTCTTTGCTATCTTTGTGTTATTTAGGTGCAAGTGGGGTTGGTCTGTTTCTGTTGCTTATTTGTGACAGTGCTTTGCTCATTGGGGGAGGTACAGTGCTTGTTGTCATTCCTTTAGGAGCACTGAATTACCTACGATGTTGGGTGCTGGTGGTTTCTTGGATTTTGCGAGGTCGGGACTTGGGAGGGAAGGGGGCAGGGCCGCACTGTGTTTTGTGGTTGCAGACTTCTTGTTGTTTCCCATTTTTGGCAGCTCATGCGGGTCTTGGGTGTGTTTGTTTTTTTTTTTTTGTTTTTTTTGCGGCATGGTTCATTGGTGGTTTGGGGGTTGGAGGAGGCCAAGATGGCCATTTCATGGTCTTCGCGTTCCATTCGAGGGGTAGAGGTGCTACTGCACATGTGCGGTGTAGCATCAACAACTACTGTTCCTTTTATAAATGTACTTTGTTTGGGGGAGTACCTCCAGAATGATAAATGATTGTTTCATGCAGAGAACACTGTTTTGGTAGGTTACAGCATTTTATTTATGTAACTTCCACAGTGTTGCCTCGAGTAACGGTCTGCATATTTTTTACCTGTCATACTCTTGTTGCATTTAAAGTACTTACATACTTGAACAGAGAAAAGGTTTTGTTGATGGATGTAGAAATTAATTTCTGTTCAAAGCCAATAGATTTTATATGTGGCCTGAGTATAGCTGCTTGTTGAAAGTTATGATTTGTTCCTTGAGTGTGGTACTTTTAGTGCAGCCTTCTGGGATGGGAGGCACTCGTGTAGTGATATGGCTCAGTACACTGTTTGATGCATGAATTGTTCAAAGGGCCACATCTTTAGCAACTTCGGAAATAGATTTTATGACTTTGAAGTTTGCTACATTTATCAAAGTACTGAATGGATGTGCAGAACTTCAGTGGTTTTCAGGAATTTGCTCCATAATAAAAAATAAGCACAAGTTTTTGTGGAAATGCTTTTGGGTTAGGTTCTGTTTGTATTCTTTCATGCAGTGGCATAGCAGCGAGATAACCAATGTAATGGTTGCTGCAGGTATGTGTGTTGGTCTGTGCAGGGAGGGCTGGATGAGTACAAGTGCTCTTGAGTAGAGCTTGCCTGTGTTCTGGTTTGTGAGTTCCTCACAGATCACTGGGTTAATCTGAGGATTTGGGTCACAAAGTCATGATACATTGCTGCTTCAGACCTCATATCTATCAGAAAAAAGCACGCAGGGAGAAGTCTTGTTTTCACAATGTTTTAAATTTATAAGAGTCATAATTAGGAAGGGGCTTTTCTGTTTGGTGGATACCGTTGGTCCGTCATATTGCTTCAGGCACATATATTGGGTTTTCCTGTTGAAGATTAAAGACAATTGTGGTGGTGTCCTGCTGAAGGATTACAGACAGTTGTGGCGGCGGGAGAAAGTACAGTTGTGTACACTTACCATAAATGTAGAAGCTCAAGTGTATTCACTGTTGCAGTCATCACACTTGGGTTATCTGCCTGCAGATAGCCCTCAGTTGGCCTGAGTACCAGAGACTTAGTATTTCTGCATTGGATGCTGTCACTCCAGGACTGATGTCAGGTCATCAAGGATATAAAAACAGGCAGCCAACGCCATTACATTAGTTGTCTTGCCCCAAATGTCAGGAGCCCCCCCCAAATAGGGAGCTAAGTTATGATGGGGAAAACACCACAAGCAAAAAGTAAATAGCAATACCAATACCCCTGAAAGGGGGTGATTAATACCCATACAGAGGAGACAGAGAGAGTGAGAGAGAGAGAGACAAAAAAACAGGGGGCTGGAGGGAGGGAAACCAGGACTGCAACAGTGAATACACTCAAACGTCTATATTTATGGTAAGTGTACACAACTGTACTATGTTCTTCGTGTTTCACTATTGCAGTCATCACACTTAGGTGGTTTCCCAAAGCTGAAGAAGGGTGGAGGCAGTCAAGAAGTGTTAGGGCTGGCTAGTATGCCTTGCAGGACTGCTGTTGCGAAACCTGCCCTGGATTTGGAAAAGATAGGCAGGTGGTAATGCTTGGTGAAGGTGTGTACTGAACTCCAGGTAGCAGCTTCCAGGATGTCCCTGGTTGGGACTCCCCTGAGAAATGTTGTAGAGGTAGATGTTGCCCTAGTGGAGTGTTTTCTGACCCCCTGAGAGGTTGGTTTCCCATGGTGCTTGTAGCAGAAATGGATGCAGTGTGCTATCCATTTCGAAATTGTTTGTTTTGAAATGGCCTTGCCCTCTGCCCAGTTGCAAAGCTGACTAGTAACTGGTCAGATTTTCTGAAGAGCTTAGTCCTATCAAGGTAGAATCTGAGCTGTCTGTGCACATCCAAAGATTGCAGGATCCTTTCCAATTTATTTTGAGGATTAGGGAAGAAAGTTTGCAAATGGATGGATTGGTTGAGACTGAGCCATACTGGACACCACTTTAGGCATGAAGGAAGGGTTAGTCCTGAGGAAAACCCTATCAGCATGAAAAATAATGAAGGGTTCCACAGCCATAAGTACTTGTAGCTCAGACACTCTTCTAGCTGAAGTGATGGCCAGAAGCAAGGCTGTTTTCCAAGGGAGGAATTTTAAGTCTGCTGATGCAGCAAGTTCAAAGGGGGAAAGTGTGAGCTTTTCCAATACAAAGTTAAGGTCCCAAGCCGGGGTAGGTGCTCTCCTTTGTGGCCTTAAGTTGTTTTCCCATTTCAGGAACTGTTTGATAAGAGGGTGTGAGAAGAGAGGTGGCTCAATGTTGTAATGAGCCAAAACGGCTGAGGCATGTATCTTAATGGAGGAGAAGGACAGGCCTTTGTGGAGTAGATCTGCTAAGTAATACAGGAATAGAGGCAGGGAGGGCAGAGTCGTGTCCTCTCCTTTAGATAGACTACAGGAGCAGAACCTTTTCCACTTATCAGCATAGGATTTTTTTTGTACTGGGTCTTCTGGCTTCAAAAATGGCATCCAGCACCTGCTTGCTTAGGGTTGCTGGGGGAGAATTCAAGGAATAAGCCAGGCTGCAAGATTTAGGGTTTGCAGTTGTGGATGCAAAATCTGTCCCTCCTGCTGAGAGAGCAGGGTTGGGTTCTGGTGTTGGTGCCAGGGTGGCACTGGTGACAGGCTGCGCAGGATTGGGTACCAGTGCTGGCGTGGCCAGTCCGGGGCAATCAGAACTGCCCTTGGTCTGTCCTGTCTTATCTTGAGTAATACTCTTGAGAGAAGGGGCAGAGGGGGAAAGGCATAGATTGAGAGATATACCCACTGAAAAGATAGGGCATCCACTTTCTAGGCTCTGCTGTGAGGATTTCTTGTGCAGACTATGCTGAGCATTTGTTTTTGTGGCATGGGATCAGGTGCATGCACTTTGGTTGTCAGTTTTCTAGGCGTAATGTGTACTCTTAGCCTAAGAAACTCAGTAGTTTTGGTTAAAAAAGAAGTCATCTGTTTGAGTTGAACATCGGTTGAGCGAAGAACTGCCTTAGAAGCCGGTGCCTGCACAGCAGCTCCGGACCCATCCAAGGTAGAGACATCTGCAGGTTCCATAGTCGAAGAAGAGACTCGTGGCATACCAGACTCCAAATGGGTCTTGGTAGAGGCCTGCAAATCCACTGAAGCGGGCATCAGGGGCTGCGAAAGCACCTCACAGAGTACCTGCAGACTGGCGACTAGCTTAACAGAAGCGTCGTCGGCAGCTTTGGATCTATGCAGTCTGTCTCCATCTTTATCCCTACATTTTTTCAGAATATCAGTAGTCGGATGGCTTACCAAAGCCATTTCAGAATACGAAGATCGGGAGTGAAAGAATTTAGCGACAAAGAAAGCCTGATGAATGGTTCGGGCATTAAGGCACAAAACCGACAGTGAGGTACGTCGTGGTCTAGGCATAAACAGGTGACACAGTAATAATGAAAATCTCTGTAAGGTATTTGCTTTCCACAGGCAAGGCACAGCCAAGGCAATGTGCATTTTCTAATTTGCTTTTTAAAACTTGCATTTTTAAAAAAAAACAAAAAAAAACTGCATTACTTAAACTTGCATCTCTATAGAATACTAAAACAGATTTGAATGCAAAGAGTTATGAACTAGTATATATTTTTTCATTTAACTACTTAATTACTAATTATCTAATTAAGTGAAAGAAAAAGCGGGAAATTAAGCAATTACATTTCTGCTATTTAAACATCAAGTTTTTCATTGAATATTGTAACCTGAAGAAGCATACAGTCTGTATGCGAAAGCGCTTGTTTCTTAATAAACTATTCAACATCTGTACATCGTGGTGATCCTTGCTTGTTGTTCCTGGGACTTTATTGGCTTTGTTTGCAAACCGAGATCCTTGGATGGTAATCACCTTATTTTTCTTGATACTTCTACATATATTGGGACAGTATTACTATCACACGATGGATGCTAATGTGGTTGAACTTGACTACAATCCGATGCCTAAAGATAGCATGAATAAATGGAAAGATATTATAGATCAGCAAGCGAACCCACTTTTGGGTCTGGATTTGGACAGATTCTCACCAGCTGATATTAATACAGGTACTGTTGCTGACCATAAAGATTTTGTCCTTCACCTTAGAGACCTAGAGAACAATCTATACAAACTGCATAAACTTGTTTGGCAGAGACGCCATTTAGAGGCTTGTCTCCATTTTAACGTGATTCCTAGAGGGATGCGCATACTATGTATGCCGACTTATGGTGACACACATCCCCTGCTATTAAAACAGTGGCAGGAATTGAACATTTCTTTCAGTAAAAAATACATAGATCTCCTTATTAGTTATTTTGCACCTGTTTTGAGCGAGAGCTTGCCATCAAAGTGGAAGAACAACATAAATATATGAATGATAATTTTAAAGGAGAAACATTTGTTAAAAAAGTTGATGCTATGTATTTACAAGTCTTGGCTTTTAGCGACAGACTTCAGCAAACAAAACATAAGAAACTTTTAAGAGATTATCATGATTTGGTCAGATTTTTGTTTGGCCGAAGTTTGCTAATACAGATATGAACAATCGGCATTCTGTTTCCATTCAAACATTGAGTGTTAACACACCTCATTCAGCAAATACTCTCAATGGCATTGCCACTTTAAGTACTGCCTCTTCCAAGAATGTTGCTGTCCCTACTGAGATTACGCAAACGGAGCGCCACTCAGAAATTGAACTTTCTCCCTTGGTTAATACGCCTCCACCTAACCAAGAAGGATTGAGAAATTCGACTCTACAGAAAGGCGCAAGACCCAAGGATAATTCTTCCACCATAAATACGGGTTTTTTACCTTTTCCTGTGAAGTTTCGATCACAGAACAGGACTCGATCGAACAGCAGAGACAGAAGGAAGCGAAAGTATTCCGAAGAGAACTTCGAGGTGAGGAGAAAGCAAAGGAACTAATGAATTTAATATTCAATTTGTCCAGTAGACGACTGGAAGAATGTGAAATTAGCCTTTTGAATAGAGGTCTATCGTTTATTCCATCGCAGCCAAGCAGTTTATCTGAATTTCTTATTGACTTACGTTTATTTTCTAGAAATATATCACTGAAATTATTGTTTAAAGATAAATTAGTGTCTTTTGAACAGAACATGAACAATTTTAGAAAACCGAGTGTTTTTATACCAGATTAACCTGCTATTGTTAACTGTTTCGTTCAAGTATGTGAATATGAACTGTATGAATACTTCTCTAATGCTATGAATGCTATGAATGTCAAAACTAAACGTCACCTGTATTATAATGTCAGCTATGATGAGAAAATAGCGTTGAATAATCTTAAGAAAGATCCAGACTTGGTACTTAAACCTGCCGATAAAGAAGGGGGCCTTGTTCTGATGGACACCCCAATGTATAATGAATTAATGTATGACTTGTTAAGTGACACCGAGAAGTATATAACAATTGACAACTTAGCCTTGGACAGATTAATATTCCAAGTACATGACACTTTATATGAAATGTTGATGTGTAGGCAGTTATCCAAAGAGTTGTATGACTACTGTCTTATTGAGTGCCCATCAGTTCCGTTGATTAATGGATTACCGAAAATGCACAAGCAGCAGATTTCTCCACCACTACGTCCCATAGTTGCAGGAAATAAATGGTTAACAGAGAACCTATCCATTTATTTAGAAAACAAATTAGGACCTGTGGTACGAACAGTTTCAACCATATTAAAGGATACACAACAACTGTTAAATGATTTAACATGCATTGATCTAGGTACGGTTTTGACCACACCTCTGCTCTTAGTAACAATGGATGTTAAGAATTTATTTACAGTGATACCAAATGAGCAAGGTATAGAGGCTGTTAGAGAAATAATGTGTAGGAGTACTGTCATTGATAAGGAAACCCAGTCCCTTATAGGTACCTTCCTGGACTTAGTTCTTAATAATAATGTATTCTCCTTTAATAAGATGTTGTACAAACAAGTATGGGGGGGTTGCTATGGGCACCCCCTGTGCTAACTCATATGCAAACTTAGTCATGTACAATTGGGAATATCATTATGTTTTTAAAAGCAAATATCGTGACAATATAGTGCTATACAGAAGCTTTGTAGATGATATCCTTGTGTTCTGGAGAGGTGATAGTGATTCCCTAGAGGAATTTCGAACATATATAGAATCGACCACTGATTATTTAAGATTCACTTTGGAATATTCCTCTAAAGCAATACATTTTCTGGATGTGACCATTTCCATTAATCCGGATTTTACTATAACAACTAAGATATATAGAAAAGAATGCTGGAAGAATGCCATCCTCCAATATAGTAGTATGCACCCAAGACATATTTTTGCAAATATAGTTAAAAGTCAGTACATGAGAATCTGCAGACTCTGTAGTAATGAAACCCAAAGGAAGCTAGAAATTCTAAATCTAAGGGAGCTATTCCTGATGAGAGGATACCCCATTGAATTAGTGGAAGATATCACCGAGGATATCGTACCCTCCATTAATAATGGACATATTCAGAGTAGCCATCCTTCTAGCTTTAAGTCACCTGATAGAAATAAAATGACTAAGACAGTTAATGATTTATTGAACCATCTACCACGACGCTTTGAACGCAGGACATATGTCCCATTTGTTACCAGGTATACCAATGATAATCATAACATTACTCGAATTATTAGTAGAAATTGGCATATCCTGGTAGCTAACCAAGATATAAGAAACATTGTAGGCAATATTCCTAGTTTTTGCTACAAAAATAGCCAAAACATAAAGAGGCTTTTGTGCAATGATAGGCATTATCCTGAGAAGAATATTTCTAAAATATCTGGTAATTTGTTACACCAAGGGACTACACCTTGTAGTAAATGTAATATGTGCAAGCATATTACCAGAGAGACACATTTCTATATTCCAGGGTTGAATAAAGATTATCATTTTAATGCACGAGCTAACTGTAACACCTCGAATGTTATATATCTAGCTACATGTGATAAATGCCAGGCTTATTATGTAGGCTTAACCAGCAGAGAGCTTAAGAAACGGATCTACAATCATGTATATGAAATTAAGAAAGCAGTTACAACTAATGCCTTGGCAAAACATGTAATAGAATTTTCAGATCATAGGTTCTATTTCCGTGTCATACAGGTAGTTAGAAGATTGAAAATAGGAGGGGATACCATGCTGCACTTAGAGAATATAGAACTTGAATGGATCCTGAGGTTAAGAGCATATACCTCCAGGTTTAAATAGTACAGTTAGTTTGAAGTCTCTATTGGCTTCTAGATAGCTATATTATTATTCTTATTATTTAGGTATGAAGATGTTTTGTTTCTTTTTGCACTTATGGTTTATATTGTTATAATACTATATATTAATTTCACTACTGTCATGTGTTTATAAATGAAGCAGTATTTAGTAATAAATGTATTTTTTATTGAATATATAATATCTGAGATGCCAGATACTAGTATTAGGCATGTTTTAATTAATAATATAATACATAAATGTTTAAATATTATATGCATACATTTTTTGATGTTCAAGATTGTTCAGACTAATCAGTTATTTAATAATATGCTGCTCTAAGCATTTGAGCATTACAGTTTTTTGGATAAGCTAGCTATCTATATTAACTTTTGAGCTTATATTTTATACATGTTTCCTTTCAAAACTGCATTTTAAAGTTGTATCTTTTAAATGTGCATTTTCTAATTTGCTTTTTAAAACTTGCATTTTTAAAAAAAAAAAAAAAAAACTGCATTACTTAAACTTGCATCTCTATAGAATACTAAAACAGATTTGAATGCAAAGAGTTAAGAACTAGTATATATTTTTTCATTTAACTACTTAATTACTAATTATCTAATTAAGTGAAAAGCGGAAATTAAGCAATTACATTTCTGCTATTTAAACATCAAGTTTTCATTGAATATTGTAACCTGAAGAAGCATACAGTCTGTATTGTTTCTTAATAAACTATTCAACATCTGTACATCGTGGTGATCCTTGCTTGTTGTTCCTGGGACTTTCCACAGGCAAGACAATTGTTAACTTTTTCTGACATCGGTTAGATCAAGAAAAAAGGATCCCCAATGGGGTACTTAGCTTTAGAAGACTTCAGGATTATTCAGTTTGTAAATGAAAATTCAGGTAGCGGCCGACTGGCACTTGTGAACTGCTTCTGCTTCGGGCTCCTCGACAAGAAAGACTGATGTAATGGTGTCGGCTGCTTCTTTTTATACCCATGATGACCTGACGTCAGTCCTGGAGTGACAGCATCTGATGCAGAAATACTAAGTCTGATATTCGGACCGACTGAGGGCTACCTGCAGGCAGATAACCCAAGTGTGATGACTGCGACAGTGAAACACGAAGAACATCCATGAGTTTCATTTCGTGGGCTTTAGGCTGGTAGTGTGAGGCACAGCCAGAGTGAGTAAAGTGAAGTAATGGCTCAGATGATGTAGAGGTACATTGCTATGATGGTAGTGCACAGGGCAGTCACCATTTGTGCCTTGAGCTTGCTGTTTGGCCTTTTCTGTGGGTAGCTGAGCAGTGGCATCTACTCAGTTTTGGTACTGTATCTGAGGGTGATGGTAACAGGGGCAGTTCCAGCATGAGGGATGCATTTCTGGTGGTCGGTGGCAGGTTAAAGGTAAACTGACTATTGGGGTTATGTCTAATTGATTTCATCTCTGTCTGGTTGATGCAGTGCCTCTTTAATCTGAAGTGATCACACAATGAGGATGGCTTGTAGGAGTGAACAATGTGGTCATTTAGAGGTTTCAGGTGATTTTTAGGATGTACTTATATGGACATTGGTAAGAGTTGCTTGAGGGGTGTTGGACAATCTTAAATGTAGGTTCTCAGAGGTTCAAAAAAAAGTGGCCACTCTTTAAAGACTGCAGTCAGAAAACAGACAGAAGACAGACACTTCAGTTTCATATTTCAACCTGTTTTTTCAACCTTTTAAGTTTGTAAGATGAATATTTAAAATACTACCTGATTGTATTTTGTAAGCTTCTAGTCAGCTATTATTAGGTTTGCTGCATTCATTTGTTCCATATTGGGTCGGTTAGTGTGCCTCATTTGGAGATGGAAGGTTAAGAGCTAGGCTGATGGTTTTACAATATAAGTTAGCTTGGCTTATACAGGGCACTAATTGATGTGGTCTGGAATCGCAAAGTTACCCTGGTATTGACATTGATAGGTCCCTTTATGTTTGGGGTTTAGTTTTAACATACTCGACGGGTAATCAAATTTATCTTGGGTATTTGATAGGGTCATTGGAAGCATAGCTTCAGTTATGGCTGTTTTGTCATAGATGTGAGTGGCGGTGGCACATTCCTTCTCAGGTTGGCAGGATAAGTGGTCCTTGAAGATGTCTTGGAATGTGTGTTATGTATTTTGGATGATTTACGTGTCTTTTCTTTCTTGCAGATGGGGTCTTGAAACATTGCGGCTGTAATTTGGAATAGGTGGCTATAAGGTGGAGTCTTCTCTTTATATATTACATGGTTTAATTTTGTCCTTTTCTTTGTAGATGGTGGTATGCCAATTACTAGTTGTGGCGATAGCGATACACAATGAATTCGCAGATGATGGAAGCAGTGGCGAGTGAGGAGGTTACATATGGGGAGCACGGCAACAGTTATTGACAGAAGTAAGTGGATTTCAAAGTTGTTGAGTTTTGGCAGAGGATTTACACTGCTAGTTAGAGAAGGACAGGCATTTGAGTTTGTGATCTCAGGGTTAATTGGTTGCACAGTTTGTTCTATTAACCATTCAGTATGTTAGATTAACATTGAAAGTTGTCCCTGCTTTTGGGCATTTGCATTCAATAGTAAAAGGGAGCAACAGCCATTGGCCATAGGTAAGAGTTTGGGTTCCTGCAGTGCACTTGATGAGGTTACAAGTAATGCATTTTATTTAGTGCTCACTAAGGCACACATTCATCAATGTGGATGGGGTTCAGGTATGTGGAGTGGAGTCACAGCATTCTTAGTATCATAGGAAGTTATTAGGCTTCTGGCTTGGGGATGGTTATAAGCTAGACAAGTTCAACTCTTTTTCGGCAGGTAGCACTTATCACTCTTGTCCAAGGAGATATGAGTCAAAGGGGGTGGGCTGGTGCCATACTTTGGTGCAGATGTAAACACTTGATGGGGTGGCAGGGGTACTTGTCAGTGCCTCCATGTTAAGTAATTATTGGTATGTGTGCACAAAGAATTTATTGTTTTTATTTTCTTTACAGATTTCTGAAGTGCAGAAGGCATCATGCGGTGGCTAGAAAAGGGGATTTGAAAGGTGATGCTTTGATAGGATGGATGTTCTTGCCACTGGAATGGGGCACAAGGAGGGTCTGAGTAATTACCTTAGTAAGGCATGTTAGAGCTCTGTGTTTAATTAGTGGGAGCTGTTTATTGCATTGGTATTGGGAGCAAGTAAGGAAGGGGTAGGTAGGGGGGCCAAGGGAAAAACTATTGGGGACAGTTTATGGGGAGTGTGGGGATCCCACGGGATGAGTAGAGTCACGACATTCGTAGGAGCACATGAACCTATTAGGCTACAGCCCTATGGCTCTTGCAAGCCAGTGAAGTTCAATCCTTGCTTTCTTGGATCCTTGGGGTGGTTGTATTCACTCATCCAATTGTTTGGACCGTATGTGGGGGAAGGGCCAATGAGATGTTTGACAGTATGCTGGAGTTTGTTCCTAATGGGTGGTATCTTTGGGGTGACAAATTTGTCCCTTGAGTAGGTAGTGTTAATGTTCCATACCAGGTTAAGGTTTTACAGAATAGGACATGGATCATTTCACTTGGGGTTTGGGTGAATTTGGTAGATAGGGTTTTAGGAAGCATGGTAGATAGGTGGTTGTGTTGGGGTACTTTTAGAAACAGGGTGCGTTGTTATAGGGGAGTTAGAAGGTTTAAAGGAAGCTTGGTTGCAGGATAAGACAGCTGTAGGACAGGTCTTAATTACCTGCTAGTGGTATAGGTAACATAAGGAAAGACAGCTTTCGAGGGGAAAAGCTATGGACAAACATGAGTTAAGAATGATTTGATAATGAGTGAATATGGGGTGTTTACGGCTGGGCAGGTAGAGTACTTCATAGCTGAGCATAGGCAATTTTCAGGAACTAGGTCAAGGGGTGCTGGTTTTCTGCCATCTACGGTTAGGACATTAAAGTTTTGGAGTTAGACTATTCCCTACGATAATGGGCTAAAAGGGTATGTATTCTCTTGGTGTGGATATTCCAGTGGTACAGTGGGGTCACGGTAATCCTACTTTATTTAGTTTTACTAGGGTGTGTTTCAGTGATGATATGGGAAGGTGGATTCATGACAGGATTCTAAGGTGCTTTACAGATGATGGGTACACCAAATGATGTTTGGCTTGATCCTTCCCTTTATGGGAAGTAGTGAAGTAGTGGGTTGAACAATTTTGGGTAGAAGGGAGGGGGAACAGCCTGGTCAGGTTAGTTGGCAGAGAAGAGGGATAGGTTTACCCTCTTCTGTTCCCCCCTGGTGTCTGGATGTTCATTTCAAGGATCTGGGGGAAGGAAAATGAGTAGTTGGAGGAAGCTTGCTGAATAGATAAGCAAACGGAGGTAAGGATGTTGCTTATTGAATGATGTATAAAGTGAGATGGGATGCTGCTTCATAAGCAAAGTAAGTGAGCAGAGGTATGGACCCTGTTTGTTGGGCAGGGTGAGTAGGTACGCTGCCCTGATTAACATTACAAGGATGGTACTTCATAAGTAAAGTAAGCGAGCAGAGGTATGGACGCTGCTTACTGAGCAGGGTGAGTAGGTACGTTGCCCTGATTAACATTACAAGGATGTCATGATGTGTTTAGAATCAATTATATTATGAATAGTTGTAATCAATGAATTTGGTGAACAAAGCTGTGTTATGGAAATTTAATAAAGGTCGTCAAATGTCATTTGGTGTGAAGTGTTTATTGAAGGGGGCCGGGACAAATGGCATTTTAGAAAGATCTGCATTCATCTAATAAGGTTTTTTAAGTTTGCTAAAAAGTTATTTATATTATAAAGTTTTTTACAACAAAGTTTTTTAAAAGCAGGATGTTTTGATAGGGTGGGGCATACACATTTTTTTAAAACAATCTTTTGTGGTTAATTAGTTAATTAATATCATGGTAGTTAATGGTTGGAGAAGTATAAATTATTGAGCATACGCACAGAGTATTTGTATGAAGAAGTCTGGATGTAATGGACGAAAAACGCATTGATACAGTTAAGCGTTTCATTTTTTCTGTTTAATAAACTGTGGCTTTTAATTTACTGGGACTGGCATTTTCATTTGGAACCTTTTACGGTAATCCTTGGTGGATTTTTAAACGCTTTGGGTGTTTTTGCTTCTTCGTTTTACTTAGTATCTTTTTTGAAGTTGATTGGTCTGTTTTTGGGAACTAGCTCTATTTTGTTTCTAATATTTATATTCTTAATACAATTTCTGAGGATGATTCAATATTTCTCCAAGTTTATATTGAACATGCCAGACATTACTGTGACACTAAAGAGGGTTTGGGGGTAGTAACATAGGACTGGCCATTGCAACATTAAAAAAAGTTTTGATATACTGAAGAAACTTGTAAGTAATGCATTAACTCAAGTATTTTCTTGCAGGTGAATGCATATCAGGAACTGTGTTGATATAAGAGGATAGACCAGTGGCAAACAGTTTAAGATTACTTACAGATCTTTAAGTAACACATGAACAAGTTGTGAAAGAGATGTTGGCTATTTTTTATGGATGTCAGATACTCCATGAAAATAATTAAGGCAAACTAGTGTTAGTCTTACCAGATCATAAACCACTCAGAGCATTATTTTCAGGAAATTACTGTACTAAACAGTACTAAAATGCAAAGGATATTGCACAACATGCAAACGTGAGATCAAATGGCTCAATACAGATAAGGCATGTGAATTAACACTGCTGATATTTTAACTAAAGCTGGTCTTAAGGAACAAAAGGTAGACCTTCTACAGAAAGATTTATCAAACTTGTAGGTTATTTTGCAATTTCCAATATCACATGAAAAGTTACTAGAGTTTAAAACATATATTTCAGGACACAGAAAGATACTACTTTTAAATAAGTAGAAAATTAAAAGTTTGGCCACAGCATTTATTAGCAGCATAGCCAAATAAAGAAGTGTATTATCTATACAGATGTAAAATCATATTTAAGGTGTTATGTTCAACTCTGATAATTTACTATAAACTAAGTAAATTATAATGTGAATATGTTAATTAAATGAATTAAGCCAAACTGGGTAAAATTCACAAATCACACTTAAGTATTGTGAAATGCAAAGACAGAGAACTTGAGATAGTCTCTATTAGCCAAAATATTAGAAACAATAGAAAAACATAGCATAAACCTGTCAAAAACATTGCAAATTCCATAACCAGAATCTCAAAGTAGAGCAGTTTTTGCTTGATTTACCAGAGTTGCCATGAAGCAATGTTAGAACAGAACTTTTTTCAGTTCAGATATGACCAATATCTGATTCATACTGTTACTTTAAATTTCAAAAGGTAATTAAATTAGGGATACTGCAAGTTCTTCTGAAGTTAAAGCTTTGACAAATATGTTTGCCACATCTGGAATCCTAGAGACTCTTTTAAACAATGGTCTGCAGTTTACTAAACAATATATCAGAAATGTATTCAAGACTAGGAATTCAAGCTCACAGCAAGTATGGAATCCTGATGTGTGATCAACAGTAAGATCACATCAACCATGGTGGCAAAAAGTTATTAAATGAATATCCTCACTGGCTGAGATACATACATATCATCACCAAGAATCTAGGTATATGCCAAATGTGTGTATCAAAAGGGATCTATGTCACGACTTGTGATCAAGAAGGTGACAGCCTCTCCAATCACTAATGAATGCTCCCATTGATAGCTCACTGTCATGCAGTTTGGTGTTGGTTAAGGTAGCTTCAGCCTTCTGCACACCTCCTGCACAACGTGCACCCCTCTTATTATTCCCATTGTGGTAGCTGAACCCTGAGTGCATATGCATGCTATTGTGCACACTGTGATACCATGCAGGTGTTGCCCATGATAATGATGTCATACTGTCACCCAAAGTGCAATGCATTTGACATGTTCGCTGTGGCAGGACATTTGTGAGCAGCTTTCCACTGCTGTGGTTGCGGTGATCACATCAGTGGCCAGCATCATGACTCCAATGGAAGTACAAGAGATCTGCAGAGAAGTGGTTAATTCAACAGAATTAACAAAGCGTCAAGAACCTGATGAAGACATGTAGTTGTACTGGTAAATTTGACTGATGTTTGCATATAGCAAAACAAAAGGTGAAGGCTTAAGTTACCTGCTGTCACTGCTTTACTAAATTCAGAGCAAAAAAGTAATGTAGTACAATTCTTAAATGAAATCAGCAAAGACAGAAAGAATATTATGATTCAGCAGCCATTATTATGTCAAATTTGCAGAAAAAGGATACAGTAAGATTCCTGAAGATCCTTGAAAGTATCAATCAAAAGTTACTGTCATTGGTCACACAAAGTAAAAGAAATAAAGCTTACTACATACAGAGTCAAGATCTAAAAAAAAATGATAAAAAACTGTATCAACATACAGGAAGTATATAATAACAATCACAAAGCTTTTTGGATTACAATCAATCAGCTGTTGCCGGTACCCCAACACAACCTCTGCCTACTTCATCAAACCATATTGTCACCATAGCCAGCGAATTCATCCAAACAGTAACCTCTGTTATTAAACCCTCAGAATAGGCAGATGTAAGTTCCTCTTCTCCCTTGTTAGCCCCCAAAACACTTGAACTCAAACCAGTTGCAATTTCTATAATTAAAAAAATGTTACTAATCTTAAAACCTACCAACCTTGCCCCTGAAAACATATCATCTGAGTGCTTGAAAATTGCTGCTGATGCCCTACTTTTTCCTATCTCTGTCCTAATCACCTGCTCCATCACTGAAAGATATGTGTCAACCCTATGAAAAAAGGTGCTACATTCTTACTCTCCATAAAGGTGTAAACTTAAATGAGCTCTCAGACTGTTTCCACTCTCCAATATTCTGGAGAAGAGTATCTAGCCTCAACTCCTTAGCTTCCTCGCTGATAACTGCCTCCTTTCCATTTACAGCACAGTTTCTGTCCTTTTCATCATAGATGTGCAGCTGGTCCTAGTTTTAGAACATCTGTTAACTAATCTCAAAAATCTGGGGACTTAATCTCAGCACTTTTTCCTAGATTTATTCAAAACTTTCAGCATGACATCTCACCATAAATTGCTTCAAAAACTGGTTTACATTTGAAAACATGAAAATTCACTACCTTGGTTTTCTGGCTACCTCTGAAATAGGCAACAGAGAGTAAAATGTCAAAATGTTATCTCCTCTTTCCTTCTGATTACAGTAGGTTTCTCTCAAGGATACATTTTGAGCCTCTGTTGTTCAGTATATTCATTAATGATTGCCACCAAGCTTCTCAACAAACCACTATCATACAGTATGCAGACGATTTAACAAAAATTTGCTAAAAGCACAGATAAATTAAAACAACTTAACTGTTTTTCTATATCATAGGGGCATGTCCATCTGATAGACAGCTACTCCTTAACCCTAAAAAAAAATAACATTGATCCTGTTTACCCCAAAACAATTGATTACAAAAATAATTTTAAAATGACTTCCTCTAACAGCACCAACATTGAACTAATAAGTCAAACTAAGTTTCTAGGAATCACTATCGAGGAAAGCTTAAATTTTGATCATCACATGAAACAAGCAGTAAAAAATACCCACCAAAAGTGAGGTGCACTCTATAGAGTCAAACAATACCTTATAGATAATGCCAGAAAAAGTCCTGCTCAATCCTTTCTCATCCCTACACTACTTTAAGCTGCTCCCATCTTGATTAACCTATATCCACTCAACTCTCACTCTTGTAACAGTGCTGTAATAAGATGGCAAAATTTGGTACCATTCATCATATTTGGACACATCACTGTCTGTATGTAAAACAACTTCAGTGGTTAGAGCTAAGGCATTACCTTACACCTCTCCAACAAGTCACTTCCCATAAACTTATCTATGATCCAGACAAATTCCCTACTTTGAAAAGTATTATCCAATTTTTTATAACTCAAGAAGAGAGCTGAGATCCACAAACAAAATGTTATTAACTATTACAAAATCAAACTACTCAGCTGGTGACTCTGAACTCCACTTTTCTAGCGGATATTTACTGACTGCCTCTGTTCATCATAGACAGAGGTGCCAGACCAGGGGTGAATTTCCGATTACCCATCCACTGGTCCAAGTTGTGCTTAAATAGGGATAGGGAAGAAATATGCTTCACATGGATGGGCGGCCTGTTCCAGAGAAAGGGAATTTTCTGAGAAACATATCTGTCTCTTCAACATGTCCTATATATGTCACAAGCAAAATTTATGTCTGTTACGCTACATGTTCTGATGCTGGTGGCCAGGGTGGTGCAGTGGTTAGCATTGTCACCTCACAGCAAGAGGTTCTCTGGTTTGATCCTTAGCTGGGATGCCTTCTGTGTGGAGTCTGCAAGTCCTCCATGTGGTCACATGGGTTTCCTCCAGGTGCTCCAGTTTCCTCCCACATCTCAAAGACATGCTGTAGGTGGACTGGACACTCTAAATTAACCCTAGGCGTGAGTGCGTGCATGTGTGTGCCTTCTGTGGAAGGTTGGGCGTGGGGCTGGCAACTCGACATCATAAAAACTCTACTGCCAATCACAAGTGAACAGGTGATCCACTGTGGCGACCCCTAACTGGGAAAAGCCAAAAGAAGGAGAAGATTCTACATGTTCTGATGGTGTTTGTATTGCGGATATGTAAAAAGGTTCATCAAAACAGGGACAAGGGATATCTTGTACACCAGGCAAAGATAACCTCTCAGAAGTCTGTATGATACATAGTAAACAGATAGGGCTTTGAGGTGATCAGCATTGGACATTATACTTGCTCTCTGTTTTATTTTTGTAAGGAACCTTTGTGTACATTCCTGTTGCTGTATTTGTCTGGTCAGGCACACACTCTCTCTCTCATTGTCTCTCTAAGAAACACAGTTAACACCAACTCTTTTAAGACACAAACTGGAGAATACCTAAAAGATGCTTGTCTCTGTACATGCACACCTCCTTGATGATGAATGTCCTGACCTTTCTATCTACTATTCTTTCCAAGCACGACTCCCTTAGTTATTGGTCCAATACCATATCCTTGTCCTCACCCTCTTCTTCCTTCAGTCTATCATAAAACATTCACTCTCTCACCTCTTAATAATAATCCTACATTTCTTCTTTTTTTCTCCTTATGCTCCTATTAATTACTGGCACTCCATTTAAATGCTATATTTGTTGATTACTTATATTGTTTAGAAAGTCCAGTTATTTATAGTGAATCCAACAAAGCAGTCCTGACATCACTAACTGATCAAATAGTAAAAATCATAATATACATCATATAAAAAATGTGTTGTCCATAAATCAGAAAAAAATGTTATTACATGTCATTTAGACTAATTTCACAATCCTCTCTCTTTTTTTATATAATAATAAATGTATGCATCAGTTTTTTGAATCTCCTTTTGAAATTTTGTCAATAATAACAGTGAAAGGAAATTTGGCTTGTGTTTATAGGATTAACATATGTCTATATAAAGCATAGTGGGTCTCTAAGATGTCCCTGATGTGTTCTAACATACATTCAATAGAATTCTAAAATTTGTCCTATATTTGTCCTATATATGGCATGAGCATGAGCATGTGGCCAGATATATAACACAATTGGCAAAACAATAGATATTATACAGTTGTCGTATTTTTTGTTGTTACTAGTTTTTACTTTTGTCTTATTATCCCTAGATATATTTTGTCCATTGTAGGCTGGGAATATTTATTGTGTTTATCAACCTCTGCCCTAGATATATTTTGGTCCATTATAAGAGCTTTATATTGTTGTTGTTATTCGTATTGCAAAATCTATTGGAGCTCAGGCAAATACAAATTGTGTAGTTCATTATAAATAATATGTTCTTCAACATACCCCATGAATAGATTATTTAATGGATGCACGTGTAATAATGATTAACATCTAAAAGTGCACATCAGCCAGTGTGATTCTAATTGGCATTCTAAAACAATCTGTAAAAACTCAGTGGTGTTCCTGGGCACCCTGCATAAAAATAATAAATAATTCAAATATTGTGTCAAAAAGAAGATCAATAGGATACAGAGTGAAAGCTACAGTAGAAACAATTCATCTTGGTGAACAATTGGTCTTCTCCTGGTGGTCTTTGGTAAATAATGACAATCTTGGGCACAAATACATTAACTGTCAATTGAGATCAGTTTTGTTAAGCTGAGATCTGGTCTATTCATAATTGTGTAAAATCTTCGTACTGCTAATTGTAAAATTTATCAATTGAAGTAGGAAATTAAATAGTGGTCAGTGTTTGAAACTTGTTTGAAAGAGCTCCTCTATAGTCTGACTTTCTGTGTTTCCTCTCCCCTGTGTCTTCCTAAAGGGTGCCCTAAACTGTATCACAAACAGGTGAATCACTGATGTAGTGGACTCAGTATCTGTCTGGGGGTAATATTTTGATGTTGATAGGCCTTAAAAAGCCTAGAATGCCAAATTAGTTCTTAAATATTTTGACCTTTTACACTATTGTGTGTCAACAACAACTGCAATCAACTCAACTGTATGATGCCATTCACAGTGGATCCATTTTTAGATTCGATTCCTGAAATGTGAATATTGTGCATCATACCACCATAAAGCCACAAGTGAGTGGGACATGACTATGTAAAAGCAATGTGCAAATGTGTTGTCAATGCTAATTGAGTTAATGTAAAATAAAAAGAAGCCAAAATGATAAAAACCAGAGCGAATATCCTATTGAGACACAAATAAGTGTCAAAAAGTATCAAACAAGGAAAAAAGATCTATGACCTAACTCAACTATAAGGAGCCTATTAGACAGGACAGAACAGTATAGGCCAGCACAATGGGTCACCTTACCCTCAACAAACTAAAAATGGTAAAAATCTGCTATAAAGTGAAAAATCCAGACTGTACAATGTTATGAACAACATATGTTGTTGTATTGTTATATATAAAACTAAACTACATAAAACGGTCCCACGCTACCAAGCCTGCGAACTGCTGCTCCGCTGAGAAATTATAACTGTGGATACTTAGTGGTGAATAACCTAGTGTATAAATATAAAATAAAGACCACAACCCAAAGACCAATAGAGTGCCTATATATGCTTGAATAATAGTAAAAACAGTTAAAAAAAACAAAAGTTAAAAAACTCTAATATAAGGCCTACAATAATATATTAGAAATATTAATAGCTGACAATATAATGTTAATTGTCTTGAGGTTTGTCCTATTGTTGATTACTTATATACCTATGTTTACTATGTTCTTTATGTGATGTTCTTTTCCAGAGCTTTTAAATTGTGTATATTTGTTGATTACAGGTACACCTCTGTTTACTATTTTTGTTATGTAATACAGGAGTTTTTGGAGCTTTTCATCCCAGGCCTGTGCTGAAAAGAGGTAGCATTCTACCAGTTGGACTATGCCGGAAAAATGCAATAATAAATAAATATTTACAGATGCAACAGAAGGCACTTGATCACAAGAATGAATTCAAAATGCAGAGAAGTGAATGTGAAGTAGAGAAAGGTCATTCAAACTAGCATACCACCCTTACAGAGAAAGAAAAGTACAAACGTTACTCAATAATTCATAGCTGATAATCTTAATCAGTCCCCAGGAAAAGTTATATAAGAAGTCAGAGAAAAATTATAGTAAGCATAAAAGAACAAAAATTTGAGATCCAAGTGTCCAGAAATGGAAGATCAGTTCCTAAGTTAATTCACTTCAGTGACTAAATATGTATATAAAATACCAGTTTCCAACAGAAAGCTAGGAGTGAACAATATGTATAATAAAACAATAAAACATGATTTTGGCAAAAGTATGTGTGTGTGTGTGTGTGTGTTTTACATATACATATATATATATATATATATATATATATATATATACACACACACATATATATATATATATATATATATATATATATATATATATATATATATATATATACATACATACATACAAATAGATCACTGCATTAGGCAAAACGTGTAGTGATATGTATGGGTATATACATATCATTGCATTAGCCAACACATGATTATAGTTAGCAGCAGATAATTTGAAATCAGTGCACTGTATCAAGAGTCCTCTTTATTTATCTAGAGCAAAAGTATTTTATTTCTATTAACGTGGGTGGGTATAAGCACGTAATGGTCTATAACTTTAAGAAAGGCCATTTCAACTACAATTGTGAATTCCATGTGCTCAGCTGGGTATATATAATTTAATCTAAAGTTCATTTCATTTAAACTCATTTGGTCAAACCCAATTGATCTAAATATAATTTAATCTAAATTAATTTTATCAAAAACTTACTTCTCAACAAATACACCACAAAAATGTTTCTGCAGGAGGGGCTCCCCTCCACATATCCACTTACTTATAAATGCTAACTCCATTGTCATACAAAATCAGAGAAAAAATAAAAATACCAGTTACAGTGAATCAGTGCTGAGTGAAAACACAATCACCCACAAATATTGGGGGTACAACATGATGCTGACCATTGCAGATCACAAATACTCTGTTAGACTTGCTTCCATAATAATTCCTATGATAAAAAATGTCACCATCAGATGCTTTCTATAGACTTCTACACTATTCTATAAAAACATAGATTTTGGACAGTGAACATTATGTTTGTATAATCTTCTCTGACATTGTTTCACTTGTTTATAGGTGTATTAATTAATCACGCATGCAGCTCAATCTAGCCTACAAACTGAAGAGGCTAGGTATGTCAAATATGAACTCTGGAATGGCTTCACTACACAGTCTTGTGGAGAAATTATTTGAGCTTCAGTAGCTCACAGAAAAAAAAAGATAAACTGCATAACACTGAATGCTTTTTTCCATAGGAAATCATTGCCAGAGTGATTTCCTGTAGTAGCTGTCAATGATTTATTTTCTAGAGAGATTTCTGCCTTCTTCCAGTAAGTGCAACTGTGTTTTTTTTTTTTTTTTGGTATATATAATTTTGGGAGGTATGGAGGGAGAAACACATTTTCATCCTCTTGGTTTTCAGGCATTTTTTCATTTTTTTGAAGTGTCTATTTCCAGAAAGTCATTGTTTCATAGTAGAACCCTCTGGAATACACTCATACTGTACTTTATGAATAAGTTTCTAAAATAGTCATCTTTCTAACTTATAATATTGTTCTTAACTTTGATAAACAGCAAAACAAAAATTCCTATTAATGGAAATGCTGAAATAGTAAGTTGCTAACAGGGATGTTTAACTGTCTTTTATTTGTAAGCTACTCACAGTGTAAAAAAAGTAAAGAATTATAAAGCACAAAGCAGCACAGCGTGTGGACTATGATATGCTGCAGATAAATATTGCAAATCTAAAACAGTGGTAAAAATTGTGGTGAATTACTTCATACTCCTCACAGGTCATTTCTCTTTGTGACAGCAGTGTGCCGAACTGGTGGTCAGTGGTGCCACCTTCACTGAGCAAAGTGACATAGAGAATTTTCTGGCTTAAAATTCAGCTCAAACTATAGCCCCCCTCCACTCTCCTCCTGGCACCCCCATGAAATACCTACCAGAATAACCCCCCCACCTATTAACAGGGAGCAGGTCCTGGTGGCACACACTAAGGCCAAAAACACATCCTCATTAGGCCCTGACAATACCTCAGGATGCCTCCTAAATATCTTGAAACAAGACCTATCAGCACCACTTGAGTCATTTTTCAATTGTAGCCTCAGAACAGGCTTTGCGCCTTCAGAATGGAGGACTGCAATGGTTATCCCAATTCACAAGGATACAGACCTATTACTCTGACTAGTCTAATATGCAAAACCATGGAATAAATTAGCATGTAAAGGATCAATAAAGACATAGGTAACCTTCACACACTGGACCCAACCCAGTCTGTTTTTTTTAAGGAAGGCCATGCCTAGTAAACCTGGAGGACTTCTTTGAGAAAGTCACTAAGGCAATGGATGAGGGAAAAATGGTGCAGACTGCCTACATGGACCTGGCTAAGGTGTTTCATTCGATATTCCACATGGGTATAGTTGACAAATGAACTGGGCATAAACCCCTACATTACTTGCTGCATTGCCAGCTGGCTCACAGACAGGACCCCGGAAGTCAGGAGCGGTGAAACCACATCCACTAAGAGACCAGTCACCAGCAGTGTACCTCAGAGCTCCATGCTGGAAGCACTCCTATTTGGCATCTACTTCTTGAAAGTAACAGCCAATGTCAAAGGCCTTTGGCTGACCAAGCTCACATATGACTGAAAATTGGGAGCTATAATAGATTCTACCATGACACAAACATCTTACAAGATGGTCTAACACAAACAAATGAATGGTGCCAAAGTCATGGATTAAAACTCAGTGGCAAGAAATACATTATAGTGCCTTTTGGAAAACTGCCATCAATGCCAATTACTCCATTGATAAGACACCCCAAGACCTGATCTGGTAGTCAGAGATCTGGGAACATATGTAGACAGTAATCTGGCCTTCGACCAACATGTAAAAAGTAGTAAGAAAATCATTATATGCTTCCCAACTTGTAAGTAAAGGCAAAGCATCCTGAACCAAGGAAGTCATAGTGTGACTTTATTTGGCCCTTCTCAGACCCATCATTGAGTATAAGGCCCCCTTCAGCATGTACCTGACCAGACAAATGCAACAGCTGTAATGCCCACAAAGATTCCTTTCAAGGAGAATCCAGGGAATAAACACATTGTCCTATACAAATCACCTTAAAGCTTTATCTCTATACTCGGTCTCCTACATTTTATTGAGAGGAGATCTATGCATGGCATCCTCAGATCCAGTTCTGATGGACCTTTTGCACATCAGCAAAGCAGACAGTATCAAAACCATTATATCCTTCTTCTTCTTCTTCTTCTTCTTTCAGCTTTTCCCGGTTAGGGGTCACCACAGTGGATCACCTGTCTGCTCATGATTGGCAGTGAAGTTTTACAGTGTCGAGTTGCCAACCCGGCACCCAACCTTCCACAGAAGGCACACACACACACACGCACTCACACCGAGGGCCATTTTTGCATGTCCAATCCACCTACAGCATGTCTTTGTGATGAAACTGGAGCACCCGGAGGAAACCCACGCAACCACAGGGAGGACATGCAGACTCCATACAGAAGGCACCCAGACAATGATCAAACCAGAGACCCTCCTGCTGTGAGGTGACAACGCTAACCACTGCACCACTGTGGCAGCCCCATCAGAACCATTAGATCCAAGGGTTTAAATTTTGCTTGTGACATAAGTAAGACATGTTGGTGAGATAGATATGTGTTTAAGAGGATCCCCGTTATCTGGAACAGGCTTCCCATTTATATGAAACCATATTTAAGCATATGTCAATGAACAATAAAATAGGCTCAGTGACAACCTCTGGCAGTCAATAGCAGTTACCATATAGATGTCTATTCAGACCAAAACCTCAAGTAAAAACCCTTTATTCAAGAACGAAAAACAGATAAGCACTTTCACCAAAGTGGCTTCTGACCCCAAGTCTCTGATAAGAGACAGACAGTAATGCTCAAACTAACATTACCCCCACCACATAACCTCTAGAAACTTCCTAACTAAAAAAAAATACAATCAATAAACATACATGATACATACAGACACAACTGGGTTGGGTTGCACAGCTAGGGTTATAAAGGCCCTGTTGGACATTAGCCTAGTATATATCCATGAAACTGTGACTATTATCTTCATAGGTTGTGCCCTTAGGAAATGAAGCTTTGTTTTTCATACAACCATTCTTAGCTGCAGAAGTAATCATATTGTTTGTTTGTTTTTTTTTTGCTGAAAAACAAGTGCTGAAACTGAACAATTTTAAGCACTGTAATGCAAGACTAAGTCATACACACACACACATTTTATTTATTTACTGACTTTTCTACTAGTAACAGTGGCCGCAGAGGTGATAATACCTAGTTACTAAATTGCAGGGGAATGTGGAGGTCCCACCTCCACCACAAACACTCATTTTCAGATACACCTCTGTTTGTGATACTCTAATTGCAATTTTGCATGTTTGAGACAGAATGTTCCCTAGTTTTATGAGGCCTGACATCTCTTCACCTTGATTTTAAGCACGTTTAAGCATCTGTTTTTCTCAAAACCTTGTACATGATTTTTTTCACCCAACATGACTTCAGCATCTTCTTATTTGCTTATTTACTTAAAATGTTTTAGCTTAATTTCTTACCTTTTCTTAACAAGACAAATTCTACTTGGTGTGACTGCTTTCAGGAGGTGACGTGAACGTTAAATGATCTCATTCCAATACATCCTATATAAAAAAATACTGAGGATTTTAAGTCAGGCCTGCGAGATACTGTAGTTACTGTGCTACAACACACAGCTATACATTTGAAGCCTTCCTGGATATCACTTTACTGTTATCTTCAAATTTTGCTATTAAAAATTATCTGTAAGATAAAGCTGTGTGCTTTTGTTTTTGACATACTTTTCACAAGCTGAAGGTCTTTGGGGTATATCTATTTTACTTTTGTTAGTAAAATCTTTGCGGTTAGTTTCTGATTAATTTTCAAACTTATCAAAATTTTACTGTGATGCTATTGCTGAAATTGAATACCGTTTCAGTATTTTTGTACCCAGATAAACCTCGGTTATCAAAATTGAAGTGTTTGCAGTATTGTATGTGTGTTTGACCTCTGACACTGATGCATCATTTTTCTTCTCTTGTAAGGGCAGTACTCAGCCACTTTTAACGGTAGTATTTACCCAATTATAAGAACAGTACTCAGTCACTTGTAATCGTAGTACTCAGCCACTTGTAAGAGTAGTACTCAGTCACATGTAATGTTAGTACTCCGCTACATGGAAAGGTAGTACTCAGACATTTGTAAAGGTAGTATTCAGTCACTTGTAAGGGTAGTACTCAGTCACTTGCATGGTAGTACTCAACTATATGGAAAAGTAGTACTCAGCCATTTGTAAGGGTAGTACTCAGTCACTTGAAAGGGTAGCACTTCTAATGGTAGTATTCAACCACTTGTAAGGGTAGTACTTAGTCACATGTAAGAGTAGTACTCAACCACTTGTAAGAGTAGTACTCAGCCACTTGTAATGGTAGTATTCAACCACTTGTAAGGGTAGTACTCAGTCACATGTAAGGGTAGTACTCAACCACTTGTAAGAGTAGTACTCAGCTACATGGAAAGGTAGTACTCAGCCATTTGTAAGGGTAATACTCAACCACTTGTAAGGGTAGTACTCAGTCACTTGTAAGAGTAGTACTCAGCCACTTGTTTGTGTAAGTATTCAGCCACTTGTAAGGGTAGTATTCAGCCACATGTAAGGGTAGTACTCAGTCACTTGTAAGGATGTTACTCAGCCATGGAAAGGTAGTCCTCAGCCAGTTGTAAGTGTAGTACTCATTCACTTGTAAGGGTAGTACTCAGCTACGTGTAATGGTAGTACTCAACCACCTGTAAGGGTAATAGTCACATGTAAGGGTAGTACTCAGTCCATTGTAAGAGTAGTACTCAGCTACTTGGAAGGGTAGTGCTCGGTCACATTTAAGGGTAGTATTTAGCCACTTGTAAGGGTAGTACTCAGTCACATTGTATCAATAAGAGGTCATCCTCAGTACAGACAAAAATGAGACCACAGAGTAAATAATTTGGAGAAAGAATAACCTTAAGGGCTCTGGTCTTATAGATATTTTTTCCAGAAAAAGACAGCTATACATGCACTGTAATGAAACATATCATTGAAGTATTACAAAATATTTTAGACTGGTTTAGTTTGATACAAAGCTGCCTGATACCAAGGGGCTGCAATTAAAAAGGTCAAAAGAAAAGGCACAGGCCTCTCACAGGCCATTAAATGTCTACATAGTTTCAAAGATTACAAAAATAAAGGCGTAAATAATATATCACCAAGTCTAAACATAAAATGGACCAAAGTATGCTGCAGTCATGTTATTTAACATGTGACTGTTTCTATTCACTAAATATCAGCAAATTTCACTTTTCATAAAAAGGCACTCCAAATGTGACATCTGTAAAACCAATTTCATTAACATCACAAATAATTGTGGACACAAACAGGCACACAAATATCACACATGCACAAACATGACTAAAACAAAATAAGATATTTAAAGTGAGCCTCAACTATATTATCCCAGTACTGGTTCTGATTCTGTCGTGCCCAAGACTGACCTACAACTGTGTTCTGTTATATATAAACATGCAAATAAACTCAAAACATATGGAATCTGAAGACATTACAACACACAGGTAAAACACCACACATAGTTGGCTACATGTTGCTAATGACTTACTGGCAAATATCCAACTTCTTTTCTGAAAATCCCCTGACGATGACAGCTGGGGCCATAGTATCTATTCTGACTCCAAACAGCATGAAACATTGAGATACTAAACATTAAGTAAACTTTCTCAAAACACTACAGAGGAAAAAAAATAAACACAGAATGGCTTACTTTCTTTAAAAGTGAATGAAAAGTGTACATTTTTGTCATGTTTTGTACTGAAAGGCATTACTAAGTAGTCACTTTACTTTGGGTTGTCCACCTGCCCTGTCCCTCCCTCCCACAAGTACATGTAAAGATTTAATATCAGTACAAAAGCAAAGTGGCTTTTTAATACTTCCTCCAAAATACCTAGTACCATCTATCACAATATTTGCACTTCTGTATAAGGAAAAATTACTTCATAACTAACACCCTACCAGAAAATTATTTAAAGCTGAAACAGCAGAAGAATAAGAATGCATCTCTGCATACTAGTAAGAAATTTTGATAGTCAGAAGTACGGAAGTAGCAGTCTTTCCAAAAAAGAAAAAGAACTTTTAAGATCAGTTAGGTTACTACTTGTACATACTTGGGAAACATGGTCTTCTGTTACATTAACGTCTATGCATCTATCTTGTCCTTTAAGCACACTTTTTTCCTTATGTAAAAAAGTCGCTCATTTGAAGTTTTTAAGTTTGTAGTGCTATACCAGTTAATTTACAAAGATATGGATGAATTTTGTCTAAAAAGATATGGTCTACCAAAACAGTGTTACAGTTTGCATCTTACTGCAGAGTGACAGGAAAATGGGGTGTATGCAACCAGTATAAAATCAGGCATGCGGAAATGGGCTCATATTCAACTTGACTCTTTTAATTACCCCATTCTAGATACCAGGTCTCTGCAATGTTTTAATGCTACTATATTTAGTGCAATTATAATAAATGGCAGTACATTGATACAGTGCTTAGCACTGCTGTCTTGCAGTGCTTGGTTCTCCAGTTGAGTTCTGGGCTGGGGTGCCTTCTGTGTACAGCCTATACATCTTTCTGATACCCACATGGGTTTTGCCAGGTGCTACAATTTCCTTCCACATTCCGAAGATGTGCATTTAGGCAAAATGGTGGTCCTTTAACTTCAATATGTGTGCACTACAGTTTGTCCTACTGCAAGCTTGGTCCTTTAACTTCAATATGTGTGCACTACAGTGTGTCCTACTGCAAGCTTGGTCCTTTAACTTCAATATGTGTGCACTATAGTGTGTCCTACTGCAAGCTGAGTATGAAGTGACCATTGTAATGACTCAAGTTAAACTGCTGGAACAGGTCAACCTGCTATGACACAAGTGGCTGTATGCAGCTGAGTGAAGTAGGAAACAGGAAAGATTTTTCAGTGGTGGCTGATGAGTACATGCACATAGTGAAGCCCCCTCAGTGCATATGATGAAGCTGGACAGTTAGGGCTGCAATTTGTTCATGCATGTGCAGCTGGAAGGCTGGGAATCATTCCAGCTTGATAGAGGAGCACCTCTGCAAAGTGACCGCAGACCCAGTCTCCCACATTTAAATGCAAACCCTGCAATACTGGAAGCATACCCTACAGCTGCCATGTTAAAGCAGTGCAGGTAACTTGTTACCAACTACCAGCAGGACAAGGACTCTGCAGACGGCATGGCAGACACCTTTGCTGGCTATGCTATCTACTCCACAGTCCACATCAGCCTGTCTCCAGAGTATGATTGTGTGTGTGTGTGTGTGTGTGTGTGTGTGTGTGTGTGTGTGTGTGTGTGTGTGTGTGTGTGTGTGTGTGTGTGTGTGTGTGTGTGTGTGTGTGTGTGTGTGTGTGTGTGTGTGTGTGTGTGTGTGTGTGTGTGTGTGTGTATACGTAGTTACTATTCTATCTGCAAGACATCTATAATACCTACAGAGAACACAGCTGGGACATATGCTGTATGACAGTTGGCAAACTAACCTAAGGCTTAGTTGAGCCCTAGCACTTGGCAAGTAGAGCAAGGGGGATACATAGAAGACCACTGCAGTGTGTATATGTGTGTGCTGGGAGGACTATGTGGGTTTGTGCGTATGTGCACCTTTGTGTGTTCTGCAATGGACTGGCATCTCTTCCAGGATTAATTATCTACCTTGCAACCTTTAAGTGATGTAATAGGCTCTGGATCTGTCAATAATCTGAACAGGATAAAATAGGTATTGGAAGATGAATTAAATCTTCAAATGTTCTATCCAAGTTTCACCCTTGTGTTTAACTAGTAAAATGTATTTAATTTTATTGATTTAATGTAGTTTCAAATCATTTCATGTTTTCTTAGTGGAAAGTCCTGACAATATTGCACTTACCTGGACTTGCCAAAATATTTTAAACAAACATAAGCCTTATCCAGATTTTGATACTTTTTACTCAGATCTGTTGTGTAGTTCACTGTGCAAACAGTTAGTTAGAAAACTACCTGTGTATCTTACTTTTATATAGTTGCTTATTCTTCCTGAGTGATTAATTCATAATGGGGCAATTGGCTTGCTTGTAATTGTTTTTTAATGTTGTCCACAATTATTCATCTGTTCTCATTAACATGGATCTTCAGCAAAAGAGCTCATATTTTTGTCTCCAAGCTTGAGACAATAGTATAAACATGGCATTTTGTTTTTCTTGCCTAGAAATGTATTTTAGTACTGAAACAGATATTAAAATGTATATATGATAGTATGCATATTTAACTAAAATGGTTTGCGTGATAGAAAATAATCATGTATATAATACTTTAGTAAATTCTGCTATCTAAGAACTGAAAAATGACAATATAGTACACTAGATTTATTACTCTTAATATATGGATTGCTTTAACACTGATTTATATATTTAATTAGATTACTATAACTTTGACAAGCATTTTTTTATCCATGGTCATGAATGCCCGAGGCATAACTGTAGAATAAAATAGATTAATTTTGAATTATTTGCAAATGTTGTTCATGTTTTGCATTTAAATACGTTTATTATTGCAAAACAAAATCACAGTAGGCATATTATGTAAAAACGGACATTGTTTAAATTATAGTATCTTATCCTATGTTCATAAACAACATTTAAACCCTTTCCATGTCTTTGTGCTTTCCCTGACTGACTATTAATATTGTAACAGCTCCAGACCCCCCTTCCGCTAGTAAATAATTTACAACATGCAAACCATTCCAGAAATACACAGGGGAAGGCACAAAGATTTATGTTTACTCACAGAAGTGCTTTTCACCATTCACTGTTAGCTAAAATATGCACAGTAAATCTTTACTTGCACAGCAATATCACAAAGATTCGATTTCAGACCGCCTGTCTGATGATAATTACCTGTGTCAGCTGAGTACTTTATGCAGACTGCTAATAACTGTATACCGGCATACCATGTCTAAAATAAATTTGGGTTCTGTCGTGGAAGTAGTCCTGTTAGTTCCATGAAAATGCACCTGCCTAGCCTGGCTACACCAAATATATATGAAAAGGTCCCTTGTCCTACAGCTTACAAGTCACTTCACGGTATTGATGTACCAGTGTACAAGTAATGCAGTATCCAATGCAACTGGTCCAGCAACTTCAGCATGGGATAAAGTCTAGTCCAGCATCTTGAACTTCGCTGCACGCTGCTGCTTTGCATATATATACAGCCGCTCAATACCACTTTTCTGGGACTCCCAGCTATAATATGATTGGCTGCAGCAGATGCCAAAGTCTTGGAAGGGGTTTACTGTACATTAATATGAAGCTTGCCTGCATGTCAGCCCCCCAGGTAACAATATTTTAAGTGCTAACTACAGTGGTTTGGTTCTCAGAGCACTACCTGGGGAGATGAGAGGGGCTGCAGTTACAGAAGAAAACATACTGTTATGGGGGCAAGTGCTTCCAATATCTATTTAATTAAACTCTATTAGCCAAACGCCTGCTGACCTTCTGTCATAAGCATAAATCTCCATTTCTGAAAAACTACTGAAAGATTAGTCCAACTTCTTGTAGCATACATGGAATAGCATATTACACAGCCTGCAGATAAAAATGAAACAAATCCTGAAACCTGACACACTTTTTGATGCAGCACATGTTCATTTTGAATTTTGTGTCCCTCTAAAGATCGTTGACATATAATAATTTGCAGATCCATGTTTGTGGTGCAAATGACAAGTATAGGTAATATGCAAGGACAATGGTTTTGTACTTTTCTGAGACAAATACCAGAAAATCACAATTATTGACTTAGTATTGGAAAAACATAGGATGTTCTTGGAATTTGGCATTTCTACCCAAAGTACTCAGTCAGCTCAACCTTTTTTCTTGTCATGTCCATTACTTATAATACTGTCTGTTTTACTGAGTGTTATGTACCTACAATCTGTTTTTAAATATTGGGATGTTTTTTTTTCTACATAAAATGGTCTCATATAAGAAAAAGGGGGGTTATTTATTTATTTATTTATTTATCCTTTGTTGATCGGGTTAGTACCACTAGGCTAGCAGCCGCTTTTCAGGGGAAACCTAAAGTGGTATTTATACTATTAGGGAAGATTTGGCCAGGGCATTGGGGAACTTCCCCAATTTATCATTGTTGTGAGTGGGACCCATTTTGGGTGAGCTCTTCCTGTTTCCATTCCAGGCACAATGGCATCCCAGAGAAACAGGGAGGCAGTTGGAGAGAGAAGGAGATGATGGATTGGTGAAAGAAATGAAGGAGAAAGCAAATACTGAGACTAGAGAATGTATGCAGGATTCGGAGGAAATGTTTCAAAGAAACCTGTTTGATGGAGATGAGTCAGCAAATGATAGATGTATAATTATAACCCTCCAGTCGGTAGAGTTGCAGGATGATTTACTTAAAGAAATGGTAGTACAGAGTGAGCCAGAAAATGAAGGAGATGTTTTCTCAGGGGACATTATGGATAAAATATAAAGGAAGATGCAAAAGAGACCAGTTGACATAATGGTTAAGGTATTTGCCTCTCATGCACAAGGTATAAGGTTTGATCCTTACCTTTGCCCAATGCCTGTTTAGAGTATGTGTGTTCTCCTTTTGTCTCTGTGGGGTTCCTCCCACCTCCAAAAAACAAGATGAGTTTTTCCATCTCAAACTTAGCAAAGAATGAAGTTGTGGGCAGTAGCACAGACTCTATATGGTACCCTATAGGAGGAAGAATTGTACAGACTAACCACTTTGGGCATCTACTGTAATGCACAGTATCCTCAAGATAACAGAACATAGATCACAGACTGTGTACCGGGGCAGGGCTAGCTACTCAACCATGTAAAATATGGCTCTAGGTTATTCGATCATGTTGATTAATGTCACCAAAATGGGCATGAGTATTTACTTGTGATAAGTGGGTTGAGGACCCAGCCTACTCTGACTTATGCTAGAGACACATGCAATGGTGGGAGGGATGTATGCGCCCGCCATAAAGCCCAGTAGCCCTGGGTCAATAAGCTACTGGCCAGGCAGTGTCTAGTTGTTCAGCCTGGATTACCTGGGATAGCTCTGCTGAGCAAAAGCTGGACAAAATACCAATCAACCTGACAAGCATGAACTGACTTAATGACAGGATGCAGCTTGGAAGTTGATGACATGATGACACAAAGGAGGGTGGACATCCTATATATCCAAGAGACAAGATGGACAGGCAGTGCAACAAAGCCATTTGGCCTGGAATCCAGAGTCTACTAGTCAGCAGGAGGACAGGGTACAAAGTGTGTGGGAACTGTGGTGAAAGAAAGGCTTCAAATGGAAGTGAGGGGATATCATCAGAATTAATGACAGACTCATGGCAGTCAGACTCCAGTGTAATGATAGGACAGTATTCATAATCACAGCCTGTGCCCCACAGCAGGGATGTAACAGTGAGGAAAAGAGTGCATTCAGACAGCAGTTGCAGGACCTACTAGATAAAGCAGGACAACATGAATTGGTGTTGATGATGGGTGACTTGAATATACATATCGGGACAGAAAGAACAGGATATGAGGACTGCCTGGGACCACATGGGTGGGGCAACAGGAATAAAGAAGGAGAGGCCATTCTAAACATCTGTCTGGCAAATGGCTTGATAGTAGCCAACATATGGTTCAGAAAGAGAAACAGTCACAAGATCACATACAAGAGTGGCCAACATGCAACTCAAGTAAACTTCCTCCTAGTAAGGAAAGCGCACTGGGGCAGAATCCATGATTGCAAAGTCATCACCAGTGAAATGGTCGGCCCACAGCATAAACCACTGGTTGCCACAATCAGCTGCAAGTAGTGGTCAGAGAAGGCTCTAAAGTCAACAGAGGCAAAGCCGAAGACCTGGAAGTTGACTGGAAAGAAAGTACAACAGTTCAAGGAAATACTCAGAGCTGTAGCACCTCAAGAAGAGGAGGAAATAGGTGGAGCTGAAGAAGAAAAATGGAAGTACCTCAAAACAGCATGTGTGAGGACTACAGAACAGATATGTGGCTGAGCCAGGAATGGAAATAAGATACATAAGAAAAGCTGCAGGTGGAATGCAGAAGTCCAGGAAGTCATCAAAAGAAAAGAGTGCTGGAAAAAATGGGAGATAAAAAAAAACAACCAGGTTAGGAAGGAATATTGGTTGTCTAACAAAGAAGCTAAGAAAGGAGTTGCAATAGCAAAGAACAAGGTATCAGAGGCACTCTACCAGCATCTGGAAAGTGACCCAGTAGTAGCACAAAGAAACTATATCAGGCGGCAAGGCAAAGGCAGAAAGATAAAGAAGATAATCAGACACCCTTCATAAGGGATGTCAACAACAACTTGCTCACAACTCCACGGGGCATCAAAGGCAGACAGAATAAGTATTTTTAGCAGCTTCTGAATGAAGAAAACCCCACAGAAACTGTACTGCCACAGACACAGCCTACAATGAGAGAAGAAGAGGAGTCCACCCTAGAAAAAGTAAGAATAGCACCACAGAAAATGAAGTCAGGGAAAGCAGCAGGCTCAGATGAGGTCACAGCAGATATGATAAAGATGCTGGGTGAGATAGGGGAAAATGGCTCCTGAGGGCACTTATAGCAGTGTGAAGAGAAAGGCATATCCCAGATGACTGGAAAATAAGCATACTAGTGCCAGTGTACAAGAACAAAGGGGAAATCCACAACTGTGGGCAGTACAAGGGCATCAAGCTCCTGTCACATTACATGAAAGTTCGGGAAAGGGTGACTGATAAATGGATATGCAGAGTAGTAGAATGTAAGATGGGAGATGAGCAGTTCAGATTCAGATCAGGATGCAGCACAACTGACCCAATGTTTGCAGTGAGACAGATAGTTGAGAAGAAGCTAGAGATGAGGAAAGAGTCCAACTTTGCATTCCTAGACTTGCTGAAAGCTTATAACAAGGTCATAAGAAAGCTGATTTGGCGGTACTGTGGTAGTTCAAAGTCCCAGAAATGTTGGTAGAATTAGTGAAGGTTATGTACAGGCTATGTACAAGGACCCAGTGATTGAAGTATGAACAGTGTTCATCTCACAAAAGGGTTTCCAGTGGGAGTGGATGTGCACCACGCTTCTGAGCCCACTGCTGTTTTTACTAGTGATGGACTACACTAGCAAACAGGTCTGAGGGGACAGATCAACAAAGTTGCTGTATGCAAATGATGTGGCATTACTGGCAGACCTAAGCAAGAACTTCAGCAAAGGATAGGGGAATGGAATGCAAAACTGAAAGCACATGGGATGAAACTAAGCACAGATAAGACACTGGTAATGGCAACAAACTGGGGAAATCAGAAGAAGCTGAGAATTGAGATAGAAATGAAGCTATTGAACAGATTAATAGCATCAATTACCTGGGAGGGGTAGTTGAGGAGAAGGGAAGTCTGAATGAATAGGTCAAAGCTAGAATCAGATGAGCTAAGGCCAACTGGCATAGAGTCTCAGGTGTAATAAATGACAGAAGAATACCAAAAAAGCTGAAAAGTAATGTGTATAAGACAGTGGTGCAACATGTACCACTGTATGGTATAGAAACCTGGGCAGTAAAGGCAGAGCAGATGAGGAAGCTAGAGGTGATGGAAATGAAGTGCCTGGGAAGGGTAGTAGGATGCACACTGTAGAAAAGATGAAGAAATAAGGGCATAAGATCAGAAGCCAAAGTAGCTCCAACTGCAGAAAAGATCAAAGAAAACAGATTACAGTGGTTCAGATGCATGTGCAGAAAAGCAGAAGACAATCTGGTGAAGAAGATTTGGTACAGACAGGAAGAAGGTAAGAGGAAATTAGGACATCCAGCAAAGGGGTGGATAGATTCTGTGAAAGAATATCTGAGACAGTTAGGCATGAGTGTTGAAGAAGGCAGAAGTGTGGCATTGAATCAAGAGAGATTGCAACAGTTAACGTGATACCCCGACCCCATGTAGAAAATTCAAAAAAAGTGGTTGATGATGATGACAAAAGGAGGATGCAGAGATAATCCTGAAGAATAGTGGTGAGATGTAAAAGAAAACATACACAGAAAAGGCAAAAGTGGAGTAGCAGAAAAGAAGGCTGAAGAAAATGAAAAATTGAAGCATCTGATAAGGATTCAAAGTAATGAAGATAGAGAAATGGACAAGTATGTAGTGCGGGACAATTTAATAGCTCCTTTGGTATAAAAGCACATGAGGTAAGAACATTCATTCTTACTAACAAAGAGACATTTTGGGACACTAAATTTAAAACTGTTTTTTTAATGGAAAATTTTCTTGGAGAATACGAAACAAATACTGTAAGCCATGTAATTTTTAAGTGAGAAAAGCACTTAACAGGGAAACAAAAAAGAAAATGCATGTACAAATTGGAATAAAGGTAGAAAGAAAGACTTTGAAAGGAAATTTGAAAACTTTATGTAAAGAAGTACTGGACATTGCAAAGGTTTACGACAAAAGGTGTTTATGGACCAGTGGCTGGGATTATAATATTGTGTTAAAATAGAAAGAGAAAAAATTATAAATACCAAGCATGATAAATATGGAGGCAAATAGGCGTCTTGTAAAATATTGGAGACAACCCAAAACATGTTTTGTGTGTGTGGAAAAGAAGGGCATTTGAAAAATAACTGTGACAAAATAAAATGTTACATTTGTCAATAAACGGGACAATGTGCAAAAATGGACATTGAATGTTATAAATATAACAAAATTGGATATTTATGGATGGATTGCAAAAAAATGAAAATAATAGTAAGCAAAAAGGAAAAGAAAAAGAAAGAAGATGAACAAAGAGAAGAAATTTTAGAAACAGTAGAAACAGAAGAAAATGTAGATAAGAAAAATAATAAAGAGGATGTAGAAGAAGGTTCTGAAGTAAGTGATGAAGACGCCATAAACTGGAAGGTAGTAAAAGGGAAAAAAGAATTCTATTTGTAAAAGAAAGAAAGAAAAGGGATAAGTACAAAAGGAACAAGAAAGAAAATGGATGAAAAAGAGCATGCCACAAATGATGGGGTACTGGTATAATGGTTAAGGTGTTTGATTCACAAACACAAGGTACAGTGTTTGATTCTCACCTTGAGGAAGGAAACTGGCTAGGCTTAGAATGGCCTGTTAAGAAAGCTAGCCTACTAATTAGCTATGAAATTGTCAATTTAAGTAAAGGAGAAAATGAAAATTTCAGATTGCTTTCTGTAAATGTGAATAGTATTAAGAATACAGTAAGAAGAATAAGAATTTTGGAGTGGTGTAATACATGTGATGTAAATGTAATTATATGGGAAGACAAACAACTTTCAAGAAATGAAAGATTACAGAGAAACTATGGGGAGGAAAGATAATCAGGAATTTTGGAAATGCGGGATGTTCTGGAATAGCCATATACAGTAGAAATACAGTAGATGTAAATTTAGCAAAAAATAGGTAGATTAACTATTGTAGATTTAAAATAGAAAGAACAAGTATATAGAATTATAATGTTATATGCTTACACTAACTGTGAGGAAAGAGAAAGGTTATTCCTTTATATTTTAGACTATGTAGTAAGAAATATGAATAATATAGTCACAGGGGACTTTAATTTTGATTTAAGAGGCAAACATAAAAAGAAAGGAAGGAAATGATATAAGAAAAATGTTAGCAGTTATAAGATGTGGTAACTTAAACATTCAGGACAAAAACTCATGGACTTACAAAAAGGGTATGTATAAAACTGAAATTGATTATTTTACAGCATCAGAAGGTTACTTATAGGAGAAGGGGCAGTAGCTGAAACAGGATTTTCTGATTATATTGTAATATGGATATTTTTTCCATTTTAGTTTGGCTGTGGATTAATAAAGCTGTGTGCTTGATAAATGTGCCTCCAAAGAGTTTCAGGACTTCTAATATTTACATATGTACTGAAATATTATGAGAACATATTAGAGACATGCGATTACATTTAAAAATCATGGGTATAATATACAAACATCATCTGATCAAAATGAAGTTTCATTTTCTAAAAGATGGGATTCAGAAAGGTTACCACCAGTGGTAAATATGGTTTGATGTTGGTGATAGCCATTTCCAATTCAGAGATAGCCCTACCACAGTGGTTCTACACAGAAGCACCATGGTGGCTGTCCTTCTGGCTTACTGTAAATGTCAATGAGGCACTCTAGGGGAGTGACATATGATATTAAGTCATGTGCTCCCCTTGAAAATGCCCACAGTAAATGATTTACTGATCATCTGCATAAATCAACACCACCAGCCACATTAATTAACATGGGCAAATGTTGGCATTCACCCATTCTTTTCAAAGTGAGAGATCACATTAGAGGCAATTGTCAGAGAATTTAGCAGAGAGATGGTCTGCATATGGGGGATGCATGTGTGTGTGCCTGCAGATGTATGAAATGCACAGACATGAGTGGTTTCAGGTGTGTGTGTGTGTGTGTGTGTGTGTGTGTGTGTGTGTGTGTGTGTGTGTGTGTGTGTGTGTGTTTGAGCTCGCTTATTTATGCATGCTTGGGTGGTCATAGAAGAGGTGCTAGACGATAGGTGAAGTAGGTGTGAGTGTCTGTTGATATTTGTGGGTGTGTATATGTGTGTGTGTGTGTGTGTGTGTGTGTGTGTGTGTGTGTGTGTGCGCGAGTGCGCGTGTGTGTGTGCGTGCGTCTGTGTGTGTTCATGTGTGTGTGTTTGAATTTAAGCACTGTGTGTGTATGCATGTGTGAGTGTGTGTGTGTGTGTGTGTGTGTGTGTGTGTGTGTGTGTGTGTGTGTGTGTGTGTGTGTGTGTAGGGGTGAATGAGGGGGTGTTTTTCCAATGCGATGTATGGGCTACCGGCGATGACTACAGCAGCAAATTGCTTCTTAGGGGTTGAGATAATCACAGAGTGATTCAGAGATTTACAATTAGCCAATAATGAATTCTTTCTTCATTGTGGCTAATGTGTCTTTGATTTGCTGGTTTTCGCTTTAGTGCTAAAGGGCTTTTTTTGCTGTAGCCTTACCGCTCACCCATATAACGCAAGCACCCAGGTCACTCCAAAGCAAATACAAATATGGCTCAGTCATCGAACATGCTGGTGTGAATGACCTGAGACGTACCTCCCTGGACTACATGAAAAGAGACATAGAGGAGCTCTCTGATCATGTAGCCCAGGCCAGTATGTCCCTGACCTTGAGCAGCATCTTACCCTCACCTAGAATGATGCCACAGTACAAATACAAAATGATCGATTTTAACAATTGGCTAAAATTTTGGTGTCATTCAAAGGGAATCCAGTGTCTGTCAGCCTGGGATGACATGCTCGACAAGTCACGTTGCTTTGCTAGGGATGGCCTGCACCTGTCACCACTGGGCTTTCGGATATTGGCAAAGGCTCTTGCCACCCCCATAGTGCCTTTTTTAGGCAAGGCTCAAAAGTCAAACCCACCTCCATAGACAGCACAAGGAACAAGAAACTAAGGGTAATGCTGCTAAATGCCAGAAATCTTAACCTTAAGATGCACGCACTCGAAGCTCTCCTCAGTATGGAGAACATCGATATCTGTGCAGTGACAGAAATCTGGTTCAAGGCTCCAGAGAGCACCCCAGCACTACCAGGTTATACCTCATATCATGCTTTTCGGCCCCAAAACCCGGACCGAACCACAAAAGGAGGAGGAGTTTCCATATTTATCAATTATATCCACACCTCTAGGTTAGTGGCATTGCAAGAAATATCGGAGATCATCCATGTGCAACTAACAGTGGGCAAGACTGCTTTTCAGTTAATAGCATCCTACAGACCACTCTCTCAAAATCAGGAATCCCACTCGGCTTTCCTGAAAACATTGGAGAACATGAAGATCTCTCCGAACACCATTATATTGAGCGACTTCAACTACCCAAACATAGACTGGGAGCACTACTCAAGCCCCAGCACATTAGCCCAAAGGTTCCTGGAAATTATAAACTCAAATGCTATGGAACAACTAGTCACCACTCCCACAAGAGGGGATAACATACTAGACCTGATCATTACCAACATGGGTACTCTATGCTCCATACCAGAAGTATATCTCTCATTGGTAAGATCAGACCATAAATTAATTTTACTGGATATCCACATCCCGACCCCACCCCCAACCCAGAAAACCACAGTGAAAAACTTCTCAAAAGCGAACTTCTCACTTCTCAAAACCGAAGTGGAATCCTTCAAGGCCCCAGGACCAGTGGAAACTATGGCCCAAACTGCAGAATCCTATATAAACGCATTCTACGGACATCTCCAGGAATGCATGGATCATGCTATCCCAAACAAAACCAAAACCCAATCATCCAAAGGCAGGCATCCAGTCTGGTGGACCCCAGCCATAAATAAACTGTACAACAGAAGGAGGAAGCTACTACATGATAGAGCAAAATCCCTAATAGGGAAGGCAGATCTGATCAGTACTAGCAAATATTACGATCCCTCATAAAATCCTCCAAGGCCAGCTTCGAGAGAAAAATTGCACAGGACACTAAAGACAATCATAAGGCTTTTTTCAGTTATGTTAGGAACCTGGGATGCAACTCCCAGACTTGTTCTGAGTTGATTCTAAATGACAAAAAATACACTGAACCCACAGACATCGCCAATATCCTGGCAGACAGGTTCAGTGCAAACTTCTCCACCCCCTCCCCCCCAAAAGAGCAAGTATCTATCCTAGCAGAGGGCTGCCTCCCAAACATCTCTGATGCTCAGGTGAAGGCTGCCCTCTCCAAAGCAAAAAACACTGCTTCCATGGGACCAGATGGCGTCCCGGGTTGTGTCCTACATGAACTCCAAGAAGAACTAACCCCTCAAATAAAACAGCTGTACAATCTCAGCCTCACTACAGGATATGTGCCCACAGAATGGCGTACAGCAACAGTGGTCCCACTCCACAAAGGTGGAGCCTCTACGGACCCTGGAAACTATCGCCCCATAAGCCTGACTAGCCTAGTCTGCAAGACTATGGAGAGGATCATCATGGAGCTCATAAACAAAGACATTGGGGACCTACAGACACTAGATCCTGCCCAATTCGGCTTCGTCAAGGGCAGATCCTGCCTTTTGAACCTGGTCGACTTCTTTGAAACAGTCACCAAAGGCATAGATGAAGGGAAGGTAGTCCACACAGCCTATCTGGACCTAGCAAAGGCATTTGACACAATACCCCACTCGGGCATCATAGATAAGCTATTGAGCTTAAATATAAACCCCTATGTCACAAGATGGGTCACAAACTGGCTCAAAGACAGAACCCACAGAGTGAGAGTTGCTGGAGCCATGTCAGACTCGAAACCGGTCACAAGTGGTGTCCCACAAGGTTCTGTCTTGGGACCGCACTTGTTCGGTATATACTTTTCCGAGGTACAGGCCAATGTAGGAGGACTATGTTTACCAAGTTCGCAGATGACTGCAAACTGGGCGCCATAATCTACTCTCCAGCTGACACAAACATCCTTCAGAAAGGTCTCACAGAGACGGATAACTGGTGCCAGAGCCATGCTCTAAAGCTAAATGCCAAAAAGTGTATAGTCATACCCTTTGGCAAAAACAATGTGCCCACAAATTACCACATAGGCAGTAACCCATTAAGTACAGAGAAAGTAATTAGGGATCTGGGGACCCAAGTTGATAGCAATCTCTCCTTTGACAACCACATTGCCAAAGTGGTTAGAAAGACCTTCTACATAGCCCACCTCATCATGAAAGGATTCACATCTAGATCAAGAGAGGTAATCGTGCTCCTTTATTCATCCCTCATCAGGCCTATCATAGAATATAATGCCCCTTTTGGGATGTACCTTACCCGACACCTGCAGCAATTAGAAAGACCCCAAAAGTACCTCACCAAGAGGATTAAGGGACTCAAGCAGATGCCATATGCTGCTCGGTTAAAAAAACTCCAGCTCTACTCAGTTGCATACCGCCTACTTCGAGGCGATCTATGACTGACATATAAAGCTATGTCCAATCCAGAATTAATGGACATGCTCCACCTCAGTAAATCTAAATCCCTTAGAGCCACACACTCGAGGGACTTGAACCTCAGTACAGAAATAAATAGAACTTGCTGGAGGGACAGATTCATAACCCAGAGGCTCCCTTCGCTCTGGAATAGAATTCCAATTCATGTTAGGCAGAGCACCACACTGAATCTCTTCAAGAAGAATCTTGATGAGTGGATGGGGGATCATAGGTTTGTCCCGGGGATTACTTCTGTGTCACTATTAGACAGAGGCACAGTAAACTAAACCTTAAAAAGGGCACAGTATACTGAAATCAAGGGGTGGCGTAAGCCAAACAAAATCGGGCTAGGCTTGTAATTGCCCCAGGGCAGATAGCCTAGTATGAACCTATGAACCTATGAACCTATGGAAGGGTTCTTTCTGAGACATGCTTGTAATGTGTCTTTGTTACAAATGATTAAAGCAACTCAATCAACTAACCCTTAAGCAGTAACACTGATATGGTTATATAGCCTACCTTGCTACAGGGTACAGTCTCATACATTTTCCTTGCCATGCTACATTGTAGTCTCATTTACAAATGAAGGCATGCAAGAGTAGTTTGTATCAGCTCTAATGAAATGTCAAAATAAGTAGAACAAGGATGGAAGAAATAAAATGTGATGAAGAGACAAAAAAAAAGCTGATTGATTTTCTATAATATGTCTCATACATTTTTCGAAGAGTTTTATAATGAAATATTATCAGTACTAGAACAAAGACTGTCTGAAAAACGGTAGCTGTACAAAATCAGCAGAGAATGTTTTTTTTTTCTTTACCTCTTCCTAGAATGCCTTCCATGTTTATAAGTCTTGTATTTATTGAAAGCTGTGGCTATGAAAACGGTGATTAAGTAGACCTAACATTTTTTTGTGTGCATTCATTGACATATATTCTAATATCATCCAGTTGAACAAAAGACTTCATATACCTATCCATGTTAAATTGGAAAGATGCAGGTGGGAAATAGTTCACATTTTTTTTTGAGATAGTACACATTAGTGGAAAAGTTGATTGCAGTAAAGTTAACTGTATAAATGTAAACTATAGGATTTGTGCTTAAGAAAACCAAGTTACATGAGAGTACCATAGTCTCTACTTAGTTCAGCAATGTATATAACTACAATCAGTCATGCCAAACAAATGAAAAAGTTAACATGAAAGAAGGTCTAAACAGTACAATATGTCACAAATGCACGTATACCACACAAAGCAGCTGTATATTTTGTTTGTCCTGTGCACAGTAAAACATTCAGAAGCCATTACAGTACAAACCATGGTAAATAATTGCAACCAAAAGCAATAAAACATGTAAGGAGTGGCCTTGTGCTTTTGAATACTGCTGCTGTCTGACAGGGTGAACCAAAGGACTAGCAGAAAGTCAGGTACAACCTTGAGGAGGAGTAAGAAACTTAATTGCATTTATAACTACAAAAACAAGAATTATCACAGAGGTTCCTTCTGCTGATGGAGTCAGCCTGTATGCCATTACTTTTCATTAACTGGGACCTACTCAGCTTGTCAGACACATGGAGGAGATTTAAGGACAACATGGAACTCATGTCTGCGGTGGTACAGCAGTAGAATTGTTACCTCACAGCAAGAGGTTCTCCCGTTCGATTCTTGGCTTGGCTTGGGAGTGCCTTCTGTGTGGAGTCTGCATGTCCTCCCCGCGGTTGGGTAGTGTTTGAAAGACATGCGTGCGTAAATGGGCATGCCTTCATTGAAGGTTGGACATCGAGCTGGCACCTCATTGTTTCGTAAAAAATCTACTGCCAATCATTAGCGGACTGGAGTTCCACTGTGGCGACCCCTTACCGGGAAAAAGCCGAAAGACAAACATGGAACTCATGTCTGCAAGGTCATGCAGCTCCAAATCACAGATAGAACATGCAGTTACATATTGTTCTGGACTGTGGACAAAGGAAGAGAGAGTTCTAGTACTTTTCTCTATATCCTGATAACGTGACAGCACAATCTATTTATTTTAAGACGTGTGCAGTATGCCTTATTAAAGTGGATGCAGTCATTGCATACTATAAATTTAATCAAAAATATAGAGGAAAAACAAATCATTAGAACAGTTCTAACCAAGATAAAATCACTAGTCAGATTTTATTTATTTATTTTACATTTGTTGACCGAGATAGTCTGACTGGATATATGTCCATTTTCAGAGGAGACCCGGGGAGAAAAGCTCCAGAGACACACATAAGGCAAAAACAGTTGAGGCATGCAAATTTACAAGTATATACAAAATGCAGTCCCTAGCAAGAAACTCACAGGATTCATAGTAACTTTATATAAACATAATGTTGCAACGATTTGCAAATTAGATATGAGGAGAGAATGCATGAAATGTTGTTACATAAAGATTGGTGAGATGATGAAGCACTGTGAGCACTACAATAATTCAATGGCTAATGTTTCTCTATCACCACTCCAGGTCCCAGGTTCAATCCTGAGCTGTGACAACTGTATGTGTTTGGTTTGCATAGCCTTCCAGCCTTTGTGTGGGCTTTCTCTGGGTACACTATTTTCTTCTAGAACAAATATATACTGGATGACTGGCTACTTGAAACCTTACATACATATATATTATACTTACCCTTATCCTTGTGGTCTATGTTGTGACTAAAAAGTGTCCATGAAGGACTAGTTACTGTTAGTTACTGGCCTCTTGCTGGATCTGGCTTCACCCACTTTAACCACGTGTCCTGTCCATGAGCCAACTGGCTATCCATTTGTGACATAAGGATTTATGCCCAGTTTTGTGAGTTTATTTATAATACCTGAGTGGAGGATTGTGTCAATTGCCTGGGCCAGGTTGAGGTAGGCGATATGTACTGTTTTACCCTAATCCATGGTCTTAGTGACTTTTTCAAAGAAATCCACCAGATTCAGTAGGCATGACCTGCCCTTGACAAAGCTGAATTGGGCAAGGTCCAGTGTTTGGAGGTCTCCTATGTTATTATTTATCAGGTCCACGATTATTCTATCCATGGTCTTACATATAAGACTAATCAAACTTATAGGTCTGTAATTTCCCAGGTCAGTAGATGGTCCTTCTTTATGTAGAGGGATGACTGTTGCTGTCCTCCACTCTGTCGGGACAAAGCCAGTTCAGAAGTTGTGGTTAGGTAGACATCCTAATGGGCCTAATAAGTCCTGATTTAAGCAGTTTAAGAAGCAACCTGATATATTGTAAGACTCCATTGAAGCTGTGATTTTAGCTTTAGAGATCGCAGTGATAATTGGCGGTTCAGTGGTAGAGGGTATTTCTTGGGGGGAGAACTGGGGTGATGGCAAGGTGAAATTTGAGCTAAATTTGTCAGCTAGCAAATTTACTATGTCTTCCAGCTGAGTATAGGTGATGCCATCTACAACTAATTCCACACATTATTGGGTGTTGCCCTTAAGATTGCAGACATAACTGAAAAATGCCTAATGGTTATCCTGGCTTTGGAGGTTGCGTTTACCTCAAAGTCTGCTTTCAGAGACTTGGTTAGTACCCTGATTTGCTTGTTTAGACTAATGAGGTACTTATTTCTCTGTTGTCCAGGCTCCCTCTTACTTCTTGGCAGGATTTTCTTTCTTTTGTTGCATAACCTATTAATACTAGGGGTCCACCAGGGTGACTTGTTTTTGCATTTTGACCTGGGTTGTTGCTCCAGGGCACTATAATTTACAAAGTCAAGAAATCTTTGGGCCTGCATGTTAGTGATTGTGTATGCCTCCCAATTAATAGAGGGGTAGTTAAAACCACCCATGAGTATGGTAAAGGGCTGGATGGTGAGTGATTCTAGTAACTTCAGGTATAATGTATGGGTTTCTTGGTTCAAAGTTCGGGGACTTGTAGCTAGCAGGAATATGGTAATGGATTTTTCCCATGGTTAGTTGGACATAGAGTAGCTCAAGCGTGTTATATTGTTTGACCAGCCTTGAGGTGTTGTTATGGGACAAGATCAGTTTATTAAAATGTATATTAATTTCAGTTTCATTAATAATTCCATAATATGATTGTTAAAAGGCAAATATAATTTGTATGCAGGACTATGAAAAAATACAGTTCCATAAGCTAAAGTTAATGCTGTGTCTCAACTGCATTCTTTTAATATGTAACAGAAAAAGTAAGTGTTAAAGGAGCAGAGGTATGTTAACTAGTGTAAAAGAAAATTGTTAGCCTGACTCCTCCAGTCTAGGAGTGTGTTGTTGCTAGGGAAAGTTTAAAATATCCAAGGTCAGAAACAAGATCCTTGGAGCAGGTGGGTCATGTAAAAGAAGGTGTTCACGTAAAGTCCAAGACAAGACTCACGAGGAATGAAAATGTTAAAAATATTATTACATCAGCATCTTGCATGGTTAAATTAATAAGCAAATGTATAAAAGATGCAGTTTCCTTTGTTCATTGAGACTGGTACACCTCTATGAAGATAGTCTCCCAGTGCTGTAAAAATAAAATTTCTGTTTGCACATCCTGAAGTGTTATTCCTGACTAAAGGCAAATACGATAAATTCTTAATGTTATTTATTACTGTAACAGTGTGCTTATCCTTTATGTAGATAAATACACCTCCACCTTTATCTCTTTCATGTCAGTGGGTAGTCAGACTGTATAAAAGCCATTATAGTAATGAACTGCTGGAGTGCCTTCTGTGGCTATGAACCATGTTTCAGTAACTGCACAGACGTCAGCATTCTCCAGGGTGAAGAGGCCTTCCAGGGAGGGCAGTTTCTTGCTGAGGCTCCTAACATTGAGCAGTAACACCTTTAGCTTGTCCTGAGTAGCTTTTGTTATGTTGGAAGGTTTGTCAGTTTGGCAATGCCTAAAAAGGCACTATAGGGGTGGATAATGTTTTGTCCAATATCTTAAAGCTTAGAGGTGACAGGTGCAGACCATCCACAGCAAAGCAGCATGGCCTCTTGATCATGTCCTCCCAGGCTGACAAGTATTGGACCCCTTTGGAATGACACCAGTAGCTAAGTAAATTGTTAAAGTCGATCATTGTCTGCTGGTATTGTGGTATCATTCTTGGAGATGGTAGAATGCTGTTCAATGCTAGGTTTATTCCTGCCTGTGACACATATTCTGAGAGCGCTATCGTCTCTCTCTTTATATAGTCCAATAAAGCACATCTCAGGTCATTCTCACCCACATTGACTATGACTGAGTTAAACTGGTACTTACAGGGAAGTGACCTGAGAGCTTGTGTGATCTGGAGAATTCTGGCCCCTGACAGGCAACTAACTGTAACCTTCCCCTTATCCAGCCTGGTAAGAGGGACATCAGTGTGTCTCACAATGCAGTCTCCTATGACCAGAACATTGGGTCATGGAGTGTCTCACCTGATGGGCTTGGTAGTTGAAGCACAATGAGATGTGGCTTTATGAACTTCTTTCTTTCCTCTATCTTCCCAGTTGGACCACACTCAAAACAAATTCCATGATTCTTTCTGGAGTAACTCATATACAGTAACTAAATCACCAAAATGTACTGAACACTTCTGTACCATCTCACCTTACAATTATTACCTGCCTCTCTTCCAGTCCCCACATTTTTCAGCACCTAGCTCCATGTCTCCCCATTCTTCCCTCAAGCCCCTCTGTCAATAATGTGACACTTTCATGATTCTCACTTTCTATATCTCCTTCTGGTCAACAAGCTCTACCTTCAGCCATTCATTATGAGTTGAATGGATTCCTTCTGTCCTGTTGCACTTGCAAATGAAACCCTGTCATTCCATCCTGGTACCTCGCTCGCCTTATTTCCCAAAGTTCCATCTCCTTTCCTCTGTCGACTCAACTAATAATCAATATAGAAAGTTATGTCATTTCTTGATAAAAGAGAAACCACCATTTCACCAACTCTTTCTGCGCCCTCAGGCTCACCTTAGCTACTCATCTTCAATCCTCTCTTGCTGCCCTTCCTTCTAATGCCTCCTAAGCCTCAAACATATTCTTTTCTGTCTTAGAATACAGAACACTTGTTATGTTATCATAATTTCATGACATGTTTCCTACTCAACAATCTTCCTAGTTTAGCAGCTCCTGTTATGATCTCCTCCATCTCTCTCATGTGAATCACCGTAAGGTTTGTTTTGACCACTTTTAGGCTGAAATACTTGTGGTCCATCTTATCCTAATTGTGGTCCATCTTACCATGAACCATCTAAGAACACCCCTTCCCTCCTATCATTCTCTAGCCTCAGCAAGGTCATTTTTTCTTTGTTTAAAAATTAGGCCAGAAAACTCTCTAAAATTCATTGCAATGCTACTCCTGAAGCTACCCCAGCCTCCTTAGCATCACTTGTGAGGATAAGGGCTTTAAATCTGTACCATAAAATATCAGAGACAGAGGTTACTGTATTTTGATTTGTGCTGATGCCCTGAATGCTAATAATAGTTTGTGAGAAAAGTAGACTTGCGAGAACATAAACACATGCTGCTGTCTTGAGCAGTAAGTAGCACCAACTATACCCAACAGTTAAAACTAGAGTTATAACCATTGAATTCCTTGGAATTTGCTTACCACAGTTAACAAACCCTAAGAAGCACATAAAGAAATGATAATCCAGGGCCCAAGACATCCTCTACTGGTATGACTTCCACAAAATAAAAAAAAGAATTTTACAATTTTGACAATGGGGCCTTTGATTTGGAAAGACCTCTGAGCTCTTTTATAGTATATGAGTTCATGTTATAGTTGACATCCAGGCATATACTCTTTCCCCTCTCTATTCATCTTTTCTACATGCAGTACACAATCTGGGGCTAACTCAAGTATATGTTTTGACAAAGCTTTTGTGAATCCATGTAGTTCTTAACCTTGTACTGCCTCTGAAATACCTGCAAACCAGGTATTTTGGTTTTGGCCCTGGTCCTCTTAAACTGACCAGCTTATCTTTAAAAGACATTTGATGCTGTTTAAGGATGCACATTCTGCCAACCAAGTTGAAAAAATCTTGTGTATTAATTGTGTCCCACTCATTAGCCATGGATTCTACTACGGACTCCATTATTCACATTCTGATCCCCTGTGAAATTCACATCTTCAGTGTTCTTCACAGCTCTGTCAACTTTTGAAGGTATGCATATGCTGTCCTCCATGAAGGCTGATCATCACAGTGCCTACTTCTATTACATTCGGTCAGTTCTTGCTTAGCGTATATTTTTGCTGGTGATAGACCACGGAGAGTATGCTTCCAGCTTTATGAGTACCAGACATGCCCCTCCCTCCATCATGTTCTTTAGTGCTTGACGCTTAGCCAGGCTTTTGCCTTATAAACTGAACAACGATGGTCAATACTGTAACAGTTATCATTTGTTACATTTGCTACTTGTATTAACATTATAACTAGATATGTTTTAGTGGAAAACAGATGAAAATTATGAAGTGCTTGATACTAATGAGGCACATGATGTAAATCTTGAGGTACTAAACAGAACTTGAAAGAAAGATACAAGTCAGTTATATTAAGCATTTTCTTACAGCTGAGTGGATGAAACTAATGCCTATAAAGAGCAGAATACAATTATTGTGGATATGTAAATAAAAAATAAACAAAAACAAAGCTGAATTAGTGAGTATTCTTGGCAAGGTTATCCACTTAGCCAGGTTGGCACTAGTACTACCAGAACTTAAAGCACTTTTAGGGCAGTTACTTAAGTGAACAAGTGATTTTGCTTGGGACGATGTTCATAATGAAGCTTTATAGCAAATCAAAGAGCTCAGTATGTCAGGCCTTGTTCTTGCCTGCTATTTTCCTAGTAAAGAATCATATCTTCTGGTTGATACTTTTAAAAATTTCCAAAGCACAAGTTTTCTACAAGAAACACACATCAACAGCATATATGTCAAAGTCACTGGCAACCAAAATATAAATTATGTTCAGATGGAGAAAGAGCTTTTTTCAGTTCTTTAAAACAATAAACATTTTCACCAAACCTGGTCAATAATGAAAAAAATAGATATGTGGCAGAAGAGTTATTTCTTGCAGCATGCGATCATAAACTACTGGATACTAAACATCTCCATTAGCAATAGCACTGCCACATTTGTAGAAAATGATTCAGCAGTTCAAAAAATTTGCAATTGAAGCTGTCCAATGTGCAGGTAAAGATATTCCTGCAGAAGACTCACTTGCAATAATATAGACAATTTTCTAAGATGGCTTCATATGTAAAAGGATGGATGTACAGATCCATTTACCGATAGAAAACTTTCCTATCAGAGATTAAAATGGAAGCTTTATACAGTACTCAACTTTGTATGTTAATGCAGGTTATCATCTAGATGGCCACACACAAAACAATGTCCATAATTACTTACTGCATACCAGAATCACTAGACAGTTATTTGTTATTTATGTGTTAACTAGAAAAACCCACCAGGTACAGAAGCATTTTTCAAGGGTAATACCAAGAGCACTGTCTGGTTATATGACCTGCTCAGAGTAGACTAAAGGAGGATGGCAGAATCAAACTGTAAGCTTTACCTCACCAGCAATTCTTAGCCTTAATCCTAATTAATAATAGGGTACAATGCTCCCTTCTGTATGTACCTCACCAGACTTCTGCAGCAACTGGAGAGACCTCACAGGTTTCTCACCAAGAAAAATTAGGGCCTAAAACACATGACCTACATGGATGGACTGAAGGTCCTATCACTTTACTCAGTATCATGTAGACTGCTTAGAGGCGACTTGTGCCTGACCTACAGAGCAAATCCACTGGGACAAGATTGACTCACTCTAGGGATCTTGACCTAGCCTGTGATATTAACAGGACATGCTGGAAAAAAACAGATATGTCTCCCAGAGATTGCCACTACTCTAGAATAAACCGAGGGTTCCACCTATGTCCCTCTTAGATAGAGGCAGCCAGTGCTGATCTTAGATTCATGCGCAAACATACAATATACATATCTTGGTCCATAGGGGAATAAGGATATAACATGGCTAGGCTTGTAGAGGCCTTAGGGCCAGTAGCCTAGTAAACTTGCGTGATCCTATGATCCTCTGCACTAAACCTCCAAAGTTTCCAAAGATGAGGTTGGCATAGTGGTTAAGGTGTTCACCTTATAGGCACAAGGTGCAGGATTTGATTCTCAAATGGGGTAATTGGCTGGGCTTGGAATGGCCCACAAGAGAGTTAGCCTGGTACTAATTTATTTTACAGGGTGGTTATAGCTCTGCTGTACTTGACCCTTATCAGACCACTAATTTAGTACAATGCTCCCTTCTGTATGTACCTCACCAGACACCTACATCAACTGGAGAGACCACAGATGTTTCTAACTATGAGAATCCAGGGCCTCCAAATCATGACATACATGGAAAGACTGAAAGCCCTGTCACTGTACTCTGTATCATACAGGCTGCTGAGAAGTGACCTGTACCTGGCCTAAAGAGCAGCCTTGTTCCCTGCCCCAATGGAAATGCTGCACATCTCCAAATCAAATGGGACAAGAATGACTCTCTCCAGGGATCTCAACCTAACCTGTGACATTAGCAGAACATGCTGGAGAGACAGATATATCTCCCAGCAATTGCCACCCCTCTGGAATAAGCTCCTACTCCATGTGAAGCAGAGCTCCTCAATGACTCTATTAAAGTGCAACCTTGACAAATGGATGGGTGACCAGAAATTCACCTTGGGGGGTGGCACCTATGTACCTCATGGTGAGGGGCAGTTGGTGCTAATCACAGAATTGCTCTGCTAACAATGACCATCTAGCTATGGTCAATAAGGATACATGGCTAGGCTTGTAAAGGTCTTAGGGACATTAGCCTAGTAACCTTCTACAAACCTATGACCCTATCCACTTGAAAACAGGTTTGTGGTAGGTGAAAATGTCATTATGTTGCAGTCCTTGCAATAATGAAATACTGTGGCAAGCCCATACAGACCATTAAGGAAATGAAAGACAAGATAGTCAGACATTCTACTGGTAGTGAAATGAGGCAGTGAAATCAAAGAAAACCTACGATTTTGCATACTGTTCCAAAAATGCTATGACAAGGATTTGCTACTGACCTGTTCATGTGGAACAATAAAAAATACTATTTCCTTGTTAATTATTATATTAGATGTTTCATGATTGAGAAGCTAAGTATCATTGTTTCTTCTGTAGTCATTTTAATGACAAATGTTGTTTATTACATGTGACATTCCAGACGGAATAGTAACAGAAACTAGGCCACAACACACATCCAAAGACTCTGAAATCTTCACAGCCACATGGGGTTTCAGACATGCCATAAAAGTCCATCATACGCACAAAGCAATGAAATTACATCTGGACAAATCCAGTGCTGAAAAGAAAGATCCTTCTCTGACAATACTCGAGCATAAGAGCACTTAACTTGATAATTTTAAGTCATTTGCAAAACTCCTAATGAGGACAGGAGTACAGTCCATTAGCCAAATCCAAACCAACAGCTAGTACCATAAGCATTAAATTCTGAATCTATGAAAGAGACAACACAGCCAAGCCAAACATAAACACTATTTTTGTTGCAGTCCAGACACCCTGCATAATTTCTTGCAAGGAGACAGTGTTTATTTTAAGCAAGAAACAGGGCACTGGAAGTCTGCTGTTTTAGTTTACCAATGGATTCAGATATGTACTACTCCAGATGTACTTCAGATGGTCAGATACAAAGGAAAAGATGTGGTAAAGACCCTGATGATCTATCTTTCTATGGAAGTAATGCTTAACAATCTGAATTCATTACCATTACAGAAAATCTGCATAAAGTTTTCAAGGGTTCACCAAAAACACACACACACACATATATATATATATATATATATATATATATATATATATATATATATAGTGGCCACGGTGGTGCAGCAGTTAGCCTTGCCACCTCACACCAAAAGGTTCTCCGGTACAATCCTTGGCTGGGGTGCCTTCTGTGTGGAGTCTGCATGTCCTCCCTGTGGTCACGTGGGTTTCCTCCAGGTGCTCCAGTTTCCTCCCACATTCCAAAGACATGCTGTAGGTGGATTGGACACTCTAAACTGGCCCTAGGTCTGAGTGTGTGCATGTATGCGCCTTCTGTGGAAGGTTGGGCGCCAGGCTGGCTACTCGAGACCATAAAACTCCACTGCCAATCATGAGCAGACAGGTGATCCGCTGTGGCGACCCCTAACCGGGAAAAGCAGAAAGAAGAAGAATATATATACATATGTGTGTGTGTGTGTGTGTGTGTGTGTGTGTGTGTGTGTGTGTGTGTGTGTGTGTGTGTGTGTAATTTAGTTAGGCCTAAATATATTATAAATCTGTGACATATTTAAAATAATGGTGTTGTGCATAGTCCATAGTATAAAATGTATGCATGCTTACATGGTGTGAAAGTATATAAAGTGACATGTAATTTTAGAAAAAGTGTAATGTATTCTCTTCCATTTGGACAGTATGGATCATAATGCATTTTAAAGCACAGGCAAAATTTTAAGGCAGTCTACGTATGGTAATGAAAGTGTAAAAGTGTTTACAGTGGGGGCCAACTGTACACAATGTATGCTTTAGAGCATGTTTAAGTAAATAAACTAAATTTAAGTGAACGAATACAAGGATGTTTTTTCACTTTAGCAGTGCATCTAACAATAATGCCTAAAAAATGAAAGAACCCGTGGGAGAAGGGACAGAACAGAAAGACACTAATGGAGACAAATGATTCATTCAGTCACTTATTAATGTGACCCTGGAGGGAGGAGACACTGCTATGTAACAGCTCCAATGTCAGCAACGTTGTATGTCTAACAGACAGAAAGAAGGAAACAAACAAACAAAAAGATGAAAAGCAAAAGAGAAATTGGGTGGGCAGATGAAAAATCAGAGGTGGAACTGTGGTGCAATGGTTACTGCTCATGCCTTAATGTTATGGTGTCTGGGGCATTCTACAGGCACTCTACTGTCTTCTCACATTCAAGATATATATTGAATGTTGTGCTACGAGATGTGACTGACACTGTCCAGCAACACATTTACCAGTTAATTTAACCAAATAACAAATAAATAAAGAGATTTCTTGAGGATTTAGGGTTTGAATAAAAGTGAAGGAATTAGGGATTGCACAAGGCAAATATAAAGTTCACTGCAAAGAATGTTGCATTGTTTTAATAAAAGATTTATGAATTATATACAGCCTTTACTGAAAAAGTATCATGGTTTAGTAATATGGCTTTCTTTTAGCCTAAATTTGTAGATTATGGCAGCCATCTGCTCATACTCTTCAAACAACCACCACTAACCCACTTTGATGCCGAGAATATCAAATAACATGTAGGGAGGTTGCCTGTGACTCACAAAGGATAGTTCTCTGAGCAGACTGTCCATCCAAACAGCAGTGTTGACAGAACTATATGCTGACAACAAATTGCTTGGTAGCACAAAGTAGTTTGTCCAGTACAGACTGGCAGACACACTGGAGACCTCCCAGGCCCAGCCAAGGCAGTGATCAGATTCCATTCACCCTCAACATAAGGTCCCAGCGACCATCACACCTCTCAACCTCCTGACACAAAAAATCTGGAAAAGGGCAAAAACAATGGGGGGGGGGGGGCAAAGGCCCAATAATAGGAACATATTTAAAACATTTATTCTTATAAAGTTACAAAGTTGCTAATATATTAAATTTTGCATTGGCATGCATTCTATCATGGATATGAATTCTGAAACTCAAATGTCAATCATTATTTAATGACTTCAATCCTCAATGATTTTTCTGGAAAACCACACATTTTATGAAGAACAGACCAGAAATATGAGGCAAAAATCTGGACAGCTGAGAGGTATGGTGACCATTTAACCTCTTAACTTACGTACAGTGACCAATATCTCAGATCTCAGCCATACTATCCTAGTGGTAATGGATACATGTATGTCAGCCTACTCATTGTGCTAGTGACTGGCCTCCTTACAAACAGCATGACCACGTTAAGTGTCACCAGTGTCAACAGTCCATAGGTATAGACATACATACAAAATATAAATATATATATATATATATATATATATATATATGTGTGTGTGTGCGTGTGTATGTGAGTAAAAACAGGTGGCAGACGACTGCATGACCCACCTAGTCCACCCATTACAATAATTCTCAGATAGACTGAAAATTGCAAATTAGTATAAAATATCAGCATTTCATATGTGTTTGAAGAGTTGTTATAACTGCAGATAACTGAACAAATGGAATTATTATTGTCAAAACAGACGAAGAATATTTCATAGTACAGTCCCAGTGGCAGTGAGGAAATAATGGAAAGGGTTTATATGTGGAAATTGTTTACCTGGAATAAAAAAATTGATTTTGAGGATCATATTAAAATAATATTGAAATTAGGCAGAACAATGCATGAAGCATGCATAATTATATTGATCTGTAAATGGTTGAGCAACAATTGAAATTAAGATGAGACAAGATGGAAAAAAACTGAAAAAAAATGGAGATAATTTACAATGGGAAAGGAAAGTTACATTGCTTTTTAAACAGACCTGTTGAGGCCTACTTCCAGCATTAGAAAAAGTTACTGTGCAACTTGAAAGACTGCATAAAAAATTCACTAAAACGAGTAAACATCACTAAGTTCTTCACTTTATAGGAACCATATACAGTAGTTCTAATCCTACTCTGCAGAACATATCACCGTAAAAAGGTGACACTATTCTTAGTAGTGGAAAACTACAGAACCTGTTGGGGTATGAATGTATTTTACTATGACAAAGGTCCAAACTAAGACAAATAGAGCACACATAGGGAAAAGAACAAAAAATTACTGGAATAAAAGCATCTGACACTTGCAAACTCTATAGGATTAGTGGACGAATTCATGAGTGAAAATAATTTCAAACATCTTACTAAAGCCGGCAGTGTATGCCAGGTAAGAACACAGATTTGGTAATTCCTCACATCATACTTCTCAAATTCTTTGCTCAATAATTCAAAAGAAAGTCAAAAATAATGTGAGGGGTGGCAAAGTCCCAAATCAAGAACAAAATTTAAATGTTTTTAAAATTCACCTAGAAAGTTAACAGAACATGTTTTGTATCAGTATAAACTTTCTGAACAAAAATAAATATGAAACTCAAATGAATGTGTTGTCTGACTGCAATCCTCACTGATTTAAAAGAAAAAAAAAATACAAGGTACAAAGGCAAAATCAGGGATAATTGCAAGTTATGTATCACAGCTTTGTCCCATGTTGAATCCTGTCCATTTCACCATTGCAGAAACCCCCTACCACATCTGCCAGGTACTCCACAATGTAAAGTGCTTCAGCTTTTCAAATCCAATTAATCTAATTATGTGAGCTTTGCAGGTAAGTGAATAACATTCCAAGTCATATAACTCTTGTGTCGTTAATGGTTTATAGTCATCAATATTACAAACATAAGTTTAAGGTTATGTTTTAAAAATATACAATAGTATGTACTAGAAATAAAAGATGCATTCTTTATCATGAGTTCTGTCATATATATTTAAAATATTTGTACATTTGTAAACACAAGCAAAAAGTGTGCAACCGTCCTGCCCAAAAAAAAATTAAAAAAGCAACTTAACCAAAAACACCAGGCACATGTAGTGTTTGGTACAGGCAGGGAATAAAACATAACTTCCCAGTTAGTTTTTTTGTTCTGATGACGTCCTAATCAAGTAAAGGATGAAAGCACTTAACCTATGTTTGATTTTTTTTTTTTTTTTTAATTAAAATAAAATGTTTTTTACCCCACCCAGGAAGCTGAGTTCATTTCCTATCTAAACCAAACACTTTGTGTGCCTCACTTTTGTAAACGCTGAAATAATGCGGTTTTCCATAGCTATGTGACCATCATGGCATTTCGTTCTTTCTCATCAGAGCTATTTTTTTTTTTGTAATTGCGAAATTCAATAAAACAATGTTTATAATATGATTAAAAATGTTGTCTTCATTCATTGATATTTCTATATATATAGTTATAACTTGTATTCCTTTTATCCTTCACTTTTATTAAGCTATTCCAGCAAAATGTCTCCAGTCACTTCAGTAGTAAATGATTATGGATGGTACTCATAGTCTGGATTTTGTAACTACATAATTGGTATCTGTGAAGAGTGCTGCTACACCTATATGCAAATAAGCTAAGTAATGGTTGTTTACACTATATGAGGAAAAGTTACGACATTTTGAAATGCATGCCTACTTACAGCAAAAACATAAAGTAACTAAAGTTAAGCACTAAGTGGATAAGAAGTACTATGTGAAAGCAGATGGATGTAGCTATGTGCAATCATGCTTGAAAGACTTACAGCAAGTGACAGACTCTGAAGCTTTTATTATTAATATTTAAAAAAATAAAGGGGGGTTATAATGTTTTATATAGAGGTATTCTTATGTGGACACCCTGTTGACTTTTTAAAGAATGGAAAGGGAAGAGATAGGATAGACTGAAAAGGGTGAAACACAACAAACAGGAAGACACAAAGGGAAGCATCAAGATGGGTGGTGATGGGGAAGGTGGGAGAGGAGGGGGGCTATGTTTTTGGCGGAGGACAGACCTACAATTTTTTCAATATTTTTTCATTGAGGGTATTGTGTGTGGGAAGTAGGTAACGGTGCAGGATAAAAGATAAGGGAAGAAGGGGGCAATGATATGTGGTGCCAGCAAGAGTTTACAGTCCATAGAGCCTCAAACTTTTCCACTGCCAAATAGTGTTGAAGTGGAGGACCCCAGTGCTGAAGGGGAAGGGGCCTGAGGTGGCACAATGGTTGCACCAGCTAGACAGAGAATCTTCAACCCACTGAAGAGAGGCCTTGAGTGACTGAAGCTGTCTGTCCATGACTTGCTCCATCACGTCCTCCACTAAGTCCTGAAGCCCCTGTTCAATGAGGCTTACCAGGCTGCCACATTCTAGGGTGCCCTCAAGACCAGTGCCACTACCCCAACCCTGCAAAGATGTCCCTGGTTGAGCAGATGGTGCATGCTCCCTAACCTGGGAGGTACGTGCCTGGGCTACTCCTGAGGAATATGGATCTGTAAAAAAATAAACATTAATTGGAGAGAAAGAATATACATAATTAAAATAAGAAAAACAGAGGAAAAAAGGATGGTATGGACAAAAAATAAAATACACAATAAATTCAGACATAATGTTACACAGCATTCAGTTTCTTACTTTAAAACAATTTTATTTTTATAAAGCCTTATTTAAGTAAAACAGAATGTAATGGAACTGCTTATGCATACATTGGACTACTTTTTGGGGAAATGCTTATGTGCACATGGGAAGAATGACATCCTTCCATCCATCTACAGCCCCTTTTTCCCATTTTTGCAGACAGGGTCCAGATGTCATTTCAACAGTGGCAATCTAGAGCCAAGATTTACACAACTGGGTGGCTAGCCTTGCCATGGTAGTCCTTCTACACCACACAATCATGCGTACTCACATCTATGGCCAATTATAGTGTCCAAACCAATTACTGCATGTCTTTGGAATGTGGGAGGAAAATGGAGCACCTAGAGGAAACCCAAATGAACACAGGGAGGACATGCAGACTCCACACAGAAGTTGCCAAAGCTGAGAATTGAACCAGGGAACCTCTTGTGGTGAGGCAACAACACTATCCACTAAGCCACTGTGCTGCCCTCTACCACTGTGTCGGGAAGAATGACATGGGAAGCGCTTATGCATACCTGGGAAGAAAAAGTGTACTGCTATCAAGTTTGGATGGGATTTACATTTTGCAGTCAACTATTCTGACAAAACTTATCATATTTGTGCTTGATATGTACTTCTTTGCAATACTATACTGAAACTACCCTTTATAACAGACATTAATAACTTTAGACCTCTAGCAATCTTATCTTCTCTCACCAAAATGCTTAAAAATGTATTCAAAAGAATTTCTAGACTATGTCCTGCAGGAAGAACCCCTATTCCCTACACAACATGGCTTCCATCCTTCCCATAGTACTAACACTGCCCTTCTAATATATCATGGATCCCCTTCAAAACATTGAATACTTGCATTATCGAACCCCACTTCATTGAGCCTGACTTTATCGAATCTTCATTATATTGAACTCCTGGAACAGCAAAAATGAACCCCAGGAAAGAAGCCACTTGGCCACCATGATGACCTTTGCCCTTCCTCCACTGTAGTGCAATCTCAAAGTTGGTATATTTAGTTGGGGGGTGTGGGGGATGAAGTCCCCCACCTGGAGGATTTTTTTTTGTTTTGCTGTTTGTTGTTTTGTTCTGGTGGTCGACTGGTTCTTTTCCTGGGGTTAATTTTCATTGTTCCAGGAGTTTGATATAATGAAGATTCAATGAAGTCGGGCTTGATGAAGTGGGATTCAGTAATGTGAGCATTTGCTGTTTTGAAGTTGATCCATACATAGATATATGTGTGTGTGTGTATATATATATATATATATATATATATATATATATATATATATATATATATATATATATATATATATATAGAGTCAATAAAGCTAGAGATAATGGCAAACTAGTCTCTTCCTTACTTGTCCGAAGCCTTCGACACAGTTTGTCACAGCAAACTTCTACTTCAAATGTCCTCATTAGGTCTCTCTCAACCCACCATTCTGTGATTCAAAAGCTACCTGTGCAACAGGTATCAGTCAGTAAAATGGCACTCCATGCTCTCTCCTTCTCTCCCAGTCACCACCGGTGTACCACAAGTCTCTGGCCTTGGTCCTCTCCTCTTTACCATTTTCACCAGCACCCTCTACACATCCACACAACAGGCCACCATAATACAATAAGGAGGATCTAACAATATGGTACACCTCCAAAAAATTACTCAGGAAGCTTTAACAGCCACTGAAACAAGGCTTTGTAACTCACAACTCATGCTCAACCCAAAAAAGACCAAACTACTACTTTTTTCCACCAAATTCCTCTCTCATGAAAACACAAAATTTTAAATGCTCTCTCTTGATAATGCAACCTTTGAAGTCACTGTTCACAGCAATTTTTTATGGGTGATAGTGGATGATAATCTTACATTCAACCTGCATATACAAAATTGCATAAGAAAAACTCATCAAAAATTAGGGATGTTTTATAGAGCCAAAACCTTTCTCACTGACACAATTAAAACTATACTTGCCACTACTTATCTCCTCTCCACTCATCTTTATGGTACTCCGATCCTGACTAACCTCTAGACTTCACAAAAATCAAAACTTGAACAATGCTATAACAAAGTTGTTAAATTTGCAGCAAATACCCCTTTCAGAACCTACCACTGCATATCACTAAATTAGTTAGAATTGCCTCATCAACTAAAGTATACACAGCTTCTTACCACCTATAAAATAATTCAGCATCCATCTGCTTCTCCAGCACTAAAAAAACATTCTATACAACTATGTTCCCAGTCAGTCATTGTGATCCAGTGACCAAAAACTCCTGTCTGTTTACAAACCCAGTAAATCTGCTGGGCATTGTCTGTACTCGTACAAGGTTGCTAAGGCTGGAACTCCTTACCTGTATCCATCAGGTCAATACCCTCCTCCCATCCTTCAAAACTATTCCAAATTACTTCCTAGCTATAATCTGGCTCTGTTCTTGCTCAAAACCAGGATAAAATATATATCCCTAAATGTGAACAAGTACCTTTTCATTCCTTATACCTCATTAGTCTCCCTTCTTCACTTACTTCCTCACTCCTATTAAATTCTGTTCCGGACTTTCTCGCTAAATATACCATAAGCCTATTTTTCTCTCACTTCATGTTGTAATTCCTGTTTGTATTAGACTAACTTACCTTTAATTTCTCTATAATATACCTAAAATTTCTCTAAATATTAAATGATTGCCATATAACTTTAATCAATTCTTAACCAATGTTTTTATATTATGCCTAATTTGTTATAATTATTTAAACTGCAGATGTTTTTGTTTTATTTTTTGAGGATTGCGAAATTACTGTTCTTAAAATGTTTTGTAATAATTTTGAGCTTTTCTCCCTGGGCCTCTGCTGAAAATGGACTTCTACCCAGTAGGACTTTCCTGTAATTAAATGTCAATAAATAAATAAATAAATGCTTACATCTTATAAAATAAGTTAAAAACAGAATACTGCACTTAAATATTGATATATTTTTTGCATTTGGTCGCAGTAATGTACTGAATACACTGTACTGTTTCAATTATCATTCTTTATAAATTATTTCTTTAAATACATAAATTAATTCAGTTAAAAAATAGAATACTGCATTTATAGGTTCATAGATTAGTACTAAGCTAACTGCCCTTGCGAGCCATTTTAAGCCTAGCCAATTATCCCTTGTGAGATTTAAACCCTGCACCTTGTGTTTGTAAGGCAAACACCTTAACCATTAGGCCACCCTCCCAACCCAGGGGCCACCCTCCCAACCCATCTTGACATATCTTTTACATTTGGTTGCAGTAATGTACTGAATGCATGGTAGTACTTCAGTTACCATTTTTTATAAATTACTTCTTTGTATATTAAAGAAATCAGTTAAACACAGAATAATATTTACTACTTTATTCATGCTTACCAGAGGCTATAACCAGTCCAGATGTTCTCCTACTCTGCTAACATCTATTATAATTGTTCTTGTCATCAACTAGAAAGAAAAGACATACGGCAATTATTTATTACCTGTATTTCACTTACTTTTCCTTAACATTACTGATATAACTACTACTAATATGCAAGGCATTTCTTTCACAGTTGTACTTGCTTACTATACATTTGTTTAAATATTTATTACTATCTGAATTCACATACTGTGCCAATTTTTCCTTTATTGCAAGTTATAAATAAATTGTTACATTTTTATAGATGTTAACAGTGGGTCTATATCAGAACACCGAAAAACCATACTTTCGAATGTTCTTACTTCGACCCCTATTCAGCAAACGCTGAAAATAGAAAAATGACAGATAACCACATTTTTTCCTAGGAAAAGAATTTGGTTGTCTGTTTCTGTTATTTCGCTATTTTCAGCACTGTGGTGGAAAGTTATGAGTGGGGTTAAGGTAAGTGTGCGATTGGGTGTGGGTTAGGTGAGTTAGGGTTAGGGTGCGAGGGAGGTATGTGTGCGATTGTGTGGACGTGAGGGTTAGGGCGGGTGAGGTGAGTTAGGGTTAGGGCGCGGGTGAGGTGAATGTGCGATAGTGACGGACCTTATGGTTAAGGTTTGGGTTAAGGTGAGTGGATAGTTAGTGGTGTTTGTACAGTTTAGTGTAGGGTTAGCTGTAAGATTTTGGGTGTATGTGTGTGGATTGCTGTTTGTTTGGTGTGCTTGTGTTATGTGTATGTGTTTTGGAACAGCAATTTTTTTCCCTAGGAAAAAAATTGCTGTTCTGAATGTTCAATGTTGTCTGCGTTCGCTGATTAGGGGTCGATGTAAGAACATTCGAAATTGTGAACTTTCGGGGTTCTGATATAGACCCATTAACAGTTTGTCTGTTAGATGGAATAGTGTTTTTAAATGTTATCCTTTGCATGTATCAGTCTGTAAATTGTGTTTGGGCAAAAGGTGTACATTCACAAAAAATAAAGCAATTCAATAACGCATTCTGTTCCATAGCTGTATGTATATTTGGTATAACAAGCTCTTAGATAGCTTTCTGCTTAATAACTGTAAGCATATAAGTGGATGGTTTAAAAATGTATACAGAAGTAATACAACAGGCCATTTCTCACAAAAGTATGCACTGGTCATTCACTTGACACTGCAACCTCCACCATCCATCCTCCACTCTGCCTAGGGTGTGATGCCAGAGTTTAACCATCTTGTACTACAAGTTAATATTGTGGAAGAAATGACTTATACAATTCCTATACTAATAAATATTTTTCTAGCCTGCACAGACAAAATCCTTTCTTCATAAAAACTGATTGCATCTACTTTAAGTACTACCTAAGGCAATGCAGTACTAAGAGAAATGATGTGGCAATAAATATTTTTGCTTGTGTATAAATACATACATTTATATACATCACAAAATAATTGTAAGTGCACTCAGATGTATATCTGCCATTTGCAGATATATATATATATATATATATATATATATATATATATACACACACACACACACACACACACACACACACACACACACACTTAGAACTATTATTTACTCATACATGTTACATGTATATTCATGTAGACAATTACGTTACTGCATGAACATTCCATATATTTGTTTACAGATGAAGTTCTGTGTACAGAAATGTTTATGCTTTCTTTTGCATTCATTTAATAACATTACAGATACATATCTGCAGTTACACATATTTTTTTCTAGTAAATACCTTTAATTATGCAACCTTATTATAGTTTATTTTTAAACCCATGTTTAATATGGCCAAAACTGAGAAAAAAAGTTATATTTACTATAGAATTCTGGCCTTCTCACCCTTACATGGTCATCTAATTCAGTCAGCTTGTCGGACCTATGCATCTGTAGGTATTTCTACCTGTGGCACCACTGCTGGCCACAGCAGGTGATCCCTGTCAGGGATGACAGGTACTCACTCAACTCCTGTCAGATGTCTATATTTTTCCAATCACTGCCATATATGCATGCCTGAATACCATCCAGGTATGACTCACTAAGAAGGTAATAACTCTGGACTTTCCAACAATTTCCTGTTATATATAATACAAATGAGGGTCTATATCAAAAGATCAGAGTTTAAAAACTTCGAATCTGATATGGTCGACACCATATGATCGAAGTCTTAAAACTTCAAATCTTTTAACGGAGATCTCAGTACGGTGCGGAAAGGGAAGATTTACCTTTTCTGCACTGTAGTGCGATCTCGGAGTTGGTATATTTAAGTAGCGGGGTGGGGGTGCAGGTGGGCCTGCCCCGCTGCTTAGAGCATTTAAATGGTTTGTTTTTGTAGGTTGTTGTGTTTTATTACATTTTCGATTTTCAAGACTTCGATTATATGGTGTCGACCATATCAGATTCGAAGTTTTGAAACTTTGATAATGTAATATAGACCCCACAAATTTGTGTTGTTTGCCTTTACTTTTGAGACATTTATTTGCAAATATTGTAGAAGGTTGGATAAGTACATTTGCAGTAGGTGTTGCACATTTATAATGCTAGAAGAGCTTTGTCTAAGTATGAGGCTACCTTCATATAGTGTTAAAGCTGCTGATATGCAAGGTGAAGATCAATGAATAAAGGACAGAGCCTGGAAGGCCATAAGTGGCTGTCAGTGCACTGTTAGAGTGAACTGTGTTATATGGGCTCAACTCTGCAGTTACTGTACTAAAAAGTAGTTCTGTAATAAGTTACATGCAGTTTGAGACAGGCTGGTATTATAAAGCTAAATGAGGAGGAGATTTTGGTTCACATATTTTACATGGTTCAATACAGTTTCCACGGTGGTGCAGCGGTAGCGTTGTTGCCTCACAGCAAGAGGTTCTCCCATTCGATTCAGCTGGATCGCCTTCTGTGTGTAGTCTGCATGTCCTCCCTGCGGTCAAGTGGTGTTCGAAAGACATGCGTGGATGGGTATGCCTTCGTTGAAGGTTTGGGCGTTGAGCTGGCACCTCGGCACTGTAAAATTCTACTGCCAATCATTGGCGGACCAGAGTTCTGCTGTGGTGCCCCTAACCAATAAAAGCTGAAAGAAGAACAACAACTTTACATGGTTCAATAAATATTGAGTCTCCAAGGAAAACCTCTATCCAGGTTTCTTAGATTTTGACTGGTTACAATCCAGATGGCAATGGAGGTGTTGTATTCTTAACTCTGAGTAGGACATGTCATATTACTCCATATTTGTGAATATAGGCTAAAAGTTGACTGTAGACTATTCCTTTCAGAACTTTTACAGGGCTCTGAAATAAATAAATAAATCAAAGGAATACCTTGTATGGGTAGCCTTGGGAATGAGAACAATAATAACAGCTTTCTACAACATACCTAGACGATATGGCATTACAGATGGGTTTGCCTGATGTGCCAGAGACCTGACTAAAAATACATAGCATATTTAATAAATTCTGAATGCTGATACTCACTGCATGTTTGTTATAAGTGAGAGTTCAATGAGAAATGTTTCTATATTTTTGGGGACACATGGTAAAAGACTAGATTATGGAAATCTGTGCGTACATGGTATTAAGGGTGATGAGTTCGGTGGCTGTGTGGTTAGAACACTGCCTCACAGCACTAAATGCTGGGGCTCAAGCCTAACTTCTGGTTACTATCTGCATGACACTTGCATGTTCTGCCAGTGTGTGTGCGGGGGCTTTTTCCCCGCTATGTGGGTTTATTTCTATATTTCAAAAATGTGCTGGCTGACTGGCTGCTCTAAGTTGCCCATGTATATAATGTGTTTTCTCTTGTCCTTTTAACCTGTGTCAAGGCTCTAAAGGGTTTATGGACCAGTCCATTTATCCAGTTAACAAATGGTGTAAATGGCATTAGTGATGAAGAGGTAGAAACACGTGTGGGTGAGGCTTAAACTGGGAACCTGAAAAATAAATCATTATAGAAATGGTTTCGGAGGCTGAGTATACAATGTACCTCTAAACAATACTGAATTCCTAGGTAAATGTCAGTTTTGAGGGCAAACTACCGGGATGCAACAAATTCCCAAATGGCCCCTTTAATTTCCGAATTTCCCATTTTTGTTTTTGAAGTTATGGCTCGGCTCAGCAGCTGAAGTCTGATGTCATCATGTGCAGGGCGCAATGATGTCAGAATTCAGCTGCCGAGCCATTCATTACTGCTTAATTTTAACTTTACTGCTCAGATAGTGTGCACCAGCTTCTCCAGGTAAGGCAAAAGTGGCGGGGGACAAGTCGGGCAGTCCAGGCTGATTGCAGTTTCATTTTTCTTATGTTTCAGGTCTTATGTTTCATTTTTCACTGGGCTGTTTGCATTGATACAAGTGTACTTGTACTATAAGTAGCTAAATGCCAGGCTGTTTGCATTGATACAAGTGTACTTGTACTATTAGTAGCTAGACTGCCGGGCTGAACGTTGCTTCAGTTTTCATATATTTCAGGTCTTCTGTTTCATTCTTCTGCACTGATTGATTTTCTAAGTGGAGAGAGACATGTGTGAACGTTGCTTCAGTTTTCATATATTTCAGGTCTTCTGTTATATTGTTCTGCATTGATTGATTTTCTAAGTGGAGAGAGATATATGTGTGTGTGTGTGTGTGTGTGTGTGTGTGTGTGTGTGTGTGTGTGTGTGTGTGTGTGTGTGTGTGTGTAAATGCCCCATTTAGATATAACTGCCGGGCTGAACTTTGCTTCATTTTATCTTATGTTTCATTTTTCAATGTAGCATTGATATGTTGCTTCAGTTTTCTTATGTTTCAGGTCTTCTGGTTCATTATTCTGCATTGATACAAGTGAATGTTGTTGCACTGACTGATTTTCTTTTCTTGGACAAGTCAAGTGGAGAGAGGTGTGTGTGTGTGTGTGTGTGTGTGTGTGTGTGTGTGTGTGTGTGTGTGTGTGTGTGTGTGTGAATGCCCCACTTAGATATAACTGGTGGTTAGGGTTACCCAGACTCAAGCCCTGTACCTTAAGTACAAGAAGAAATAGCCTAAATTCTCTACCTGTACCACCATTTGTGATTCATGGAGTTAAGTCCATAGTTCTCATTTGTCAAAAGTTTCATAGGACGTCTAGAATATTTGGCTCATACTTTTGGTCTGTTCCTCCTAAAATTTGTGGTTTTCTGGCAAACCAGTGAGAACTGAATTGACTAAATAACAATAGTCATCTAAGTTTCAGTCTTCATATCTTTCAGGAAACACATGGTAGCACACATTTTATTCTAGCAACTTTCTAGGAATATACAGGCAATGTTTAAAATGTGTCCCTGGTTTTGGGCCTTTGCCCCCCCCCCAATAAATTTTGGCTTTTTCCAGATTTCTTGTAATACATAGTTCTTCAGGGAATTGAAGTTTAGTGCCTCTAATGCAAAGCTTGTTTGTGTTGTTAGTAGCACAACCAGTAGTGTACTTGCTTTTGATGCAAAAGGCTGTGGGTTTTACTCGCACAGTAAGTAAATGGAGTGCTGATATTGTACTGTGTTGTACTTTTAAAGGGGGTGGATGCTGCAGTCCTGAGAATGTCCTCTTTGGCAGAGATACCTAGTAACTATAAACCTATTATCAGTTAGCCATCCATTCCCTATTGTAATATTACTAGCTTATCTTTTTTTTAATGTAACATAGGCAATTTATTCTTTTAAAAATAGCTAAAGGCAATGTTAGTTTAAGAGTCTAAATGTAAGTGTTTCAAAGGTAATGTTTTGCATGGATAGTTCTGCAATAGACTGCTTAAATATTTTCCATAGAAAATATTGTTCCATAATGATGATCTTTGTAGAAATTATTATGCATTCCTAGAGTTAGCTAAATCCATATATTATTACAGTTATTTGAATTCAATTAATTGCTACACTTCTCTACTTTGAAAGAACTGATTGCATTTGCCCAAAAGCGCTCAGTCCATAAATCTACCTATCTGATGATTTCCTCTGTTTAAATCCAGTTCATTTATTTTCTGGCTGTAGAAGGCTGAAGCAGTTAATTTTATTTTTATAAAAAAATTGTATTTTAGTTCTGCAGTTTGTACAAGTTCAAAGTTTGATACAAGTTCAAATATTAATTTAAATAAAACACTTTTCTGTTTATTGTGTGTGTAATATTTTGTTTGTTCTTCAATTTGTGTTAAAAAGTTGGTATCCCACAATTTCACCAGGGTGGGTGGGGTATTATGTATGCAAATTTTATGTTAATCAGCATGCAGATTTATACCAGTTTTTCATGTGCCTTTGTCCAGGTTTTTTTATGATTTCAGGTTGAGAGGTATGGTATGTAAAGCTTCAGCAGGACTGAAACCCGTTTTTTTCTATACAGATTTGCTTAATGCATATCTGAACTCTGTCTAAAAGAATTATTTTACTGCAGACATACATACTGTGTATAATTATTGTATCTTGGCTAGAAAGAAAAGAAATGCATGTGCTATCTTCTTGCAGATTTGCAGACTAAACACCTACACATCGTCTATCAATACTGTGTTTTATATAACAGCGATGTCTGACTAAACCACAGAAGTTTAAACCCTATAGAATACAAGGGATTTTCTAACACTAAATAGTATCTAAGTCATAAAAATAGACTTTCATGGCTTTATTATAGCAAGTCAAACATTTTTGTAAAAGAATATTCTTTCCTGTGCCTCTTCAAAAATACATGTACAGAAAGCAACGAATATTTATCATCATCACAATGATACAAATCAATGCACAGAAAATACCAAACCCAATGGGCTTTATTTAACCACTACGAGGAGAATGTTTAATAGATAATGTAAAGTTTTATGATAAACTCTAATTTCTCATTCACACAACCACTTATAGCTAGCGCATGCTTAGTAATGTAGTAATACATAAAGAGCACTCATGACATCCAAAAAATTATAGAAAAATAACATTGTTACACCTGAATGTATATTTAAGACCCTAACTATAACACCTGTGCTACAGCCAGATTCTTAAATGTGAATCTTACTGCAGTGAAAAAAAATAAATGTCATGGTACAACATATATGTTAGTGACATAGGACCCATATCAAAAACCAAGTAATAGCTTTAAAAGCTGTTAACAGACCGCATTCTGCCACTCAGATGGCAATCATACCAGAAGATCATCAGAAACCATCTAACAGCTTTAAAAGCACCTCATGCTTTCACATGTATGCTAGTCAGCAGCCATGTACCTCTAATCAGCCAACAGTTTTAAAAACTGTCATGACCCTTGCACTGCTGCACAACTTCTTTTTTTAATTAAAAGTAGTATCACACAGGGTTAATTGAATCACCTCACGTATTACAAAGCAAAACCTCATGAATGGGTCTCCAATCATAACCAGCTGTTGTGATATGTTTCTGAAATGGATAACACAAAAGTCCCCTCTCCAGCTTTGAACTAAAGGAGAATTTCTTGACATCCATTTCTCAAACACAGAGAAAACTGGTTATAATTACAGACCCAATTCATAACATTCTATGTAATACTCAAGTTTATAACTTACATTTGCAATACTAACTAATACAGCATCTGACTGGTAAGTCTTTAAAGAGTTCCAGACTTTACTGTTTTTGCCTGCAACACTTAATAGACAGAATGTTCCCATTATGCTTTAGGAACAGCATACACTATTCCAGTTGTACAGAAATTATTTACTTACTTTTCATACAAAATAGGTACTGTAGAGTACTGCTGGAGTTCTACCACTTAACGTTCGCATTTTATCTTTGCTAGGTGTAACAGTACAATCAGAAGCATATTATTTATTTTACTGATACTACTTAAATTATTCATTACTTAATATTACAAATTCAGAACTCTGCTTCAACGTAGTTGTAATATTTCTTCTAATCAGCAAGCGTTGATAGCAGACATTCTAGAATAAGCTGTTATTTCATTCTGTTGTTTAAATTTTTCTTATTTTACATATGGTTTTAATCATCCCAGGAGATAAACTCTTTATAGACATTTCTCTATGGATAAACTGGAAGTGTCAGCGCTCATTTTTTTTCTTTTTTTGACATCACAGGGGGATAAGGTCCCATGTAATGCTGATTGTCAGTACATTTTAATTGTGTAAGTTGTAGTATTTTAAGTGGCAGCCTTTTGACTGTATAATTTGTGGCAGGGTATTTCTCTCTTGCTCAATGAATTATAATAAACTGATGTATTAACAGTCCCCCATATTCAGCAAGCAGCCATGCAGGAATAAGTTATTCCTGCATGGCAGGGACCATTCCCATTCAGCACAGCAGGGCACCATGCATATGTATGAAGGCAAGCTGCCGTCCTGTAAAATGTACATGGTTCCGTGTATGAGCGCAGAGAGTGTGTCTGACAGCAGAGATCTCGCAATACACATGCCCCCTGCACTCCAGAATTGCTGTTCGTCAATTTACAATGAGCGAGAAAGCTTGTAACACCCCCAACTCATCAGGGTAAGAAATCTGGACAAAGCCATAAGGGACAATCATCCCTACCAAGCCAAAAGTTTATAGAATAACAGATTTAGCATAAACACATAGTGCACACCTCCCAACCCATCAGAGTAAGGAATGTGGACAAAGCCATAAGGGACAATTGTCCCTACAAAGCAGAAAGTTGATAGAATAACAGGTTCAGCATTAGCATGGATATTCTGAAGGATACAAATAAAAAAACACAACAAATAAATTGTTTTTTTATATGTGCAATGAAGTTTAAATGTAGCTGCATGGGTGCGCCCATTGCTTAGCTACGCTTATCCCAGCTGAAATGGCATGATAAGTTAAAAAGCAATAGACATCCAACATAAGCATAAGTGCAATAGTGTAGTGGCTACAGCGTATGTCTTGTATGTAGTCATTCACTGTTTGAACCTTACCAAAGCCATTTCTTTTTTGTATGTGTAAACATTAAAATTTTAATTTGTTTATATTTATGTAATAAGTAACTGATTTTTCTCAACCAGAGTAGTGTATTAGGCCCAGATCTGAAGTGTCAGTGTAATAAAGTAGTAAAACCCCCATATAAACACAAGTACCCCATGCAGTATAGTCACACAAGAATAAATTAATCACAGCACATTGGGGGATGTCAGGGAAGGTAAATAAATCTATATTATGTAATGAATGATGAATCAATCCCATACAGTTGGTAGACCAATATAACAAAACATAAGCAGATTGAAGATCAAATATTGCTTGAAACCACCACGAGGAACAAAGTATAAGTCTTTTTTATTAATAAAACGAGCGCTTTCACGCACACAGAGTGCGCTTCATCAGGTTACAAACTTTACTAAAACTTCTGCCATTTTTATACTAAAAAGTATTATCAATTAATCAATCAATTAATGAACAAATCAAATGCAGTTAAAACAATTTGTCAATATAGCGCTAGTGTATATGCATTCAATAATAAAAACAAAAGTGTTACAATTTAAAAAGTTTAAAACATACATATCTTTCGTTACATGACTTCATATAGGTTCATATAAATCAGAAATGTATATTATACCTATAATTGATGCAGTCACAGCTGTTATTCTGGTTCTCAAGCAAATCATGCCATATATGGAAAGAGATACCTAGTCCTGCATATAGCAATTCAGGTTCAGTAAAGTGCAAGTGTACGTTTTCCTATTTTAGCGTCATTCACAGAACTATAACCATTTAGATACTATCATATGGTAGTATAATGTTAGAAATATATATAATTCAGTTTCATAAATCATTCTTCCAGCCTGAACAAACAGACTGGAAATATCTCAATCATTAAAAACTGAAAAATGTGTAAACAATAAAAGATCATATACCACAATCCTGCTAAGTTCTACGCCTAATTAGGCTATATACCCTTAAGCAACTCAGCTTTATTATATTTAATCGAATTCAAAAATATTTGGTAAGGTATTACTTTATGTATCAAAAAAGCAAACAAATACAGATGTCTCATTATAGCCACAATCATAAATAACATAGCAAATGTGTGTATATATTTATTTAAAAATGTTGTTATTTCAGATTATAACTAAGGCGGGCTGGAAAAAGATTCCACCGTCCCATAGGTGTAGCCGTTTCTACCAGCCATCATGACAAAGCACTGGATTATAATATCACAAAGAAAATGTTATCATAATATGCGGGTTTCATACTTATTCTATATGTTCCTATATCATTAGTTTGCCATTTTATGCTGTGTATTTCCATTTTTAAGTAATACATTTCAGAAATGTCTATACTTTGTTTATTCAAGTTATTAACCATGAATATCAATGCTATAGAGGTATAGACCATATAGAGCCCACATTTATTAATTACAAAGTTGTTATTTCTACATCAATTAATAAAAATTCTTCTTTTCAAGCATAGATCCAGACTTGTACTATAGACTGGATCTTAACATTAGTATGTAACAGATGTATATAAAGTACGTGATTCATATAAACCATTTATTTGCCAAATGCAAAATTGTGAGTCTTGCATTAGACAAAAGTATAACTAAGTCTCTCTTCTAACACATGCCTATTCTTAACTATATATTAAGCCTCATTAAGGACATGTTATATGTTGATATGTATACTTAGACCCTATGGTAGTCCAAAAGCTTTTGACATTACAATTTGTCAATATAGATGTATGACTAGACCCAAAGAAAATAAGCAATTGTGGTATGATAAATGACAGGAAAAAGCAGAAAAATAAGAGCTGCCGTCCTGTAAAATGTACATGGTTCCGTGTATGAGCGCAGAGAGTGTGTCTGACAGCAGAGATCTCACAATACACATGCCCCCTGCACTCCAGAATTCCTGTTCGTCAATTTACAACGAGTGAGAAAGCTTGTAACACCCCCAACTCATCAGGGTAAGAAATCTGGACAAAGCCATAAGGGACAATCGTCCCTACCAAGCCAAAAGTTTATAGAATAACAGCTTTAGCATAAACACATAGTGCACACCTCCCAACCCATCAGAGTAAGGAATGTGGACAAAGCCATAAGGGACAATTGTCCCTACAAAGCAGAAAGTTGATAGAATAACAGGTTCAACATTAGCATGGATATTCTGAAGGATACAAATAAAAAAACACAACAAATAAATTGTTTTTTTATATGTGCAATGAAGTTTAAATGTAGCTGCATGGGTGCGCCCATTGCTTAGCTATGTTTATCCCAGCTGAAATGGCATGATAAGTTAAAAAGCAATAGACATCCAACATAAGCATAAGTGCAATAGTGTAGTGGCTACAGCGTATGTCTTGTATGTAGTCATTCACTGTTTGAACCTTACCAAAGCCATTTCTTTTTTGTATGTGTAAACATTAAAATTTTAATTTGTTTATATTTATGTAATAAGTAACTGATTTTTCTCAACCAGAGTAGTGTATTAGGCCCAGATCTGAAGTGTCAATGTAATAAAGTAGTAAAACCCCCATATAAACACAAGTACCCCATGCAGTATAGTCACACAAGAATAAATTAATCACAGCACATTGGGGGATGTCAGGGAAAGTAAATAAATCTATATTATGTAATGAATGATGAATCAATCCCATACAGTTGGTATACCAATATAACAAAACATAAGCAATGCTAAGCATTGCACAGCTATGTTGACCGGGTGTAAGCACTGTGTACATATGAATGCTAAGCAATGAATAGCTCAGCTAAGTGGATTTGCCCAGTGGTAAGCAATGCTGAACCTGCCCCTTTAAGCACTGCCAACTTTAACTAAGCAGGTTTGCCCGTAGCTTTGCTTAGTGCAGCATTTCAAAACCATCCAATCATGGCAAAGGGCAGGAAATTGGCCGTATTTAAACCCTGCAGGTGGGAATACAGCTCATAACTGGTTGTAGCTCTCCACTGTAGGCAGTATGGCAGGTGTTGGTGAGGGCATGCGCTTCTGGGCACAGCGCTTGGGCATACAGGAGTCCAAGGTCATGGTAGGACTCCTGGTAAAAAAACATGACATGAGACTGCTGCAGGACCAGTACCAGTGCTCCCAATATAAAGCGGAAGCCTGGGAAAGTCTTGCCCATGATCTCAACAGTGCCACTGGTATCCCTCAGACTGGTGAGCAGGTCCGGCACCACTATGCCGACTTGAAATGGAGGAAGACAGAGCTCTTGGAACAGTGGGTCCAAGAAGCAAGAGACAGGGGAGATGTACCAGCAGTGTGTAAGTATTATAGGTTCACAGGTTGGTACTAGGCTATCGGCCCTTGGGCCTATACAAGCCTAGCCATAACAATTCCCTGGCTATTTCTTCTCACGCTATTTACTTCCCTGGACCCCTGTCTAGCAGGGCGACTGACGTGATCCCCAGGGTGAATTTCCTTTCTCCCATCCAATCAACAAGGTTCCTTTTGAAGAGGGCCAAAGAGGCGCTCTGCTTGACAATGTGCTGTGACATGTATTCATAGCAATAATTGTTTATCAAAGTCCAGCCTGTGTATGTGATGGATAGGTATGCATGAGTGTTTCTCTATTTTCACTACAGCTGCAGCTGAGCAGGCTGTGAACCAGGAAGCCCATGCCAGCAGGTTGCAAAGACTGCGTCACGAGGCTGGTGAGTAACAATCCTGCTTGTAGTAGTCATACCAAATAAATATAAAGGAGTAAAATGTCACCTGGCAGTATAAAAAAATGTGTACGGTTTGTACTGAATAAACCAGACAATATGACAGCAATAGTCCCATATAGGTCATATTTAAATAAAAGTATAACTGCCTGGTAATAAAGTTCTAAATCCTGGACTGGTTGTGTTTACTCTGGTATTGTATGGCCTCCCATGCTGCATTCTCCAAGATCTGATATGTGAATAGTATTGTTGTGTCAACTGTTTCTCACACTTTGCTACATAAATAATATATCTAGGAATGTCTGTATAAGAATGTTGTAATTGCAAGGTCAGATTGTACAACCAAGAGAGACTTAGACAGAAAACACTGAAGGAAGAGACAGCACTTTCTAAATAGTTCACTCTGATGAAACACAAATTATTGTATTTTTAAGCACACACAGCCATGTTTTGAATCCCAGGAGTGATAGTAAGATGTATGCATAATTTTAACTAGGAATCTGGGAATATGTGTAGAAACAGTCAGATAGTGTTAACAAACATTCCCCTCACAGGTCTACCAGGTAAGAGAAGTAGAATGTAGTTATAAGACAGGTGAAGTATACACTGTGTACAAACATACCACTGCCCAAACCACGGACATAGGGTATTGTAATAATACCTGTAGAGTAATGATTAGAGCAATGATCATTAGTTGTGAGTACTGCAAGGATATACAAGTTGTTAATTGACATCTCTCTCCCCCTCCCACCATATCTGCAACAATAATCTAAACACATAAATCAATGGGTAAGTTTTACATCACAAATACTGTTGGGACATATGTCCTATTGTTCAATACGTATTGAAATGTGTTTCTATTAATGTTCTATGTTGAAATACTATCATTGGTGGTCTGTTGCTATCAATGTAACCTGCAGGCTGTTGTAATGGCCACTGTGGTTCCATATATGCATGTGTTCTGCTTGCTATGCAACTGTTCCAAATCTGTTGTTTTGGGTTAATGGGAATATCTATGCATGCTGTTATAACTAATCCTGGATTGTGTTGACTATTACTAACCCACATATGTTCTAAAACTGTAACACTATAGCACGTTTGGGAAGGCAGGTCCCAGCGGACCCACCTCTCCCACCTCATCTGGCCATAGCACTGAGCCCCAGCACGTCTTGTGACCCACCCCGGGACCTACTTGCCCACTGGACTTGCACTACCTTCGGGTGGAACCGCCTCAGGGGATGGGCTCACCCCCCCCCCTTGGAGTGGGCGCAGACAGGATACTGTTGCCCGAAGCCAGGTATGGGGTTTGGTGCACAGCGAGTTCTGAAAGGAGTTTGGAGATCTGCTACGCCAGCTTGATGGCCACATAGCACAATTAGAGGGTCAGC
>NC_056744.1:717076001-717093501 GCF_019279795.1 Protopterus annectens
TGTGTGCAAGAGAGTAAGCTCTTGCCCACCACTGTTCACATGGTGAAACATATGAAAATAAACAGCCATATACCTTTATGTTTCTTATTACTGGTATTCCTCACATATTGTAACAGCCTAGGTTAAAACATTTAATACCCCTCCCCCATAAAATGTCTTACAAGGGCATATAACAGTGTTTTCTACACACTGACCTCCAGACCGTACACGGCCACACATACTTTGTCCAGTTGTAGCCCTCAAATATATGTACCCTACCCTACAACTTCTGTGGGAGTCCACAACATCACTGGAATGATAGCAGGAATGTCAGCACTAAATAATGATATACTATACCTATCAACCTCTTACTGCATGACATCTGGACAAAGAATGGTATATAAGTGGGGGACAGAGGCTGAAGCACAGGGCCATATTTGAAATATTGCTGTTATACACTGCGAAAGTTGCTGGTGTTATAGGATTGGTTGCAACATAACCTTACTCAGGAATATGAAGTCAGAAACACAAATGGATGTTGCCATGTACTGATAGCAAACAAAGGAGAGAATGCCACTGATATGTCAGGGACATGACCTGTGTGGGGAACAGAAAAAAACACAGCCAATCCTCTTGGCATCATGTGGCAGCCCCACAGTTGAGAGCTATGCAGACAGACTGCATGCCATGCAAAACTAGCATGTACACACAAACCCTGTAAAACTAGCAGTATTCAATGCATACAACATCAATACTCACAGACTGTCCCTAGATCTGGAACCTTATACAAACATGTAGTTGGCCTGTGTCCACAAGCCTTGTTGTAAGAGGTATCCTTACCTGCTGTCTGTAACACTGCTGCCCCCACACATGAAGGCTATTGGAAGAACTACACAGCTGCCTGCATGCAATTAGCAAGTGGGGAACAGCAATTGGTGCAGAGGACATCACCTGAACATGTGCATCACCTACAAAAGCAATGCCTCAACCTATTCAAACCAGCTCAATCCCAGTAGTGGAGAGAGAGAGAGAGAGAGAGAGAGAGAGAGAGAGAGAGACCAAAAAAAAAATAGGAACCACATAATCAAAACATAAAAAATAAGAAACAAGAAAACTTGCACACAGAAGGAACCTGAAGATAAACCAGGTATGTGAAACATGCAAGCATGTAATTGAATGAAGTACTTGGTCTGTAATAATGGGATAGATGATTATGAAATATGTATATGTGCCATCAATACTTGATGTAAAGATTTCCTGCTGAACAAACGGCATGGATATAGCATCTGACTCTGTCTACAGTGGACCATACCTGTCAACAGTGCAGATCTTCACAGAATGTCAAGATTTAGCCATCATAGTGTTTGTGCTGTTCCTCCAAACATCTATATTAGTCTGGCAAATAGCTGGAGATGGAAGTAATGAAGTAATGACTGACACATGAGTTTCAGACCCCACCACCTTCAGAACAGTCATGGTAATGTGAAATGTGTCATGCTACAAACTTCATAGGTTTGTAATAGGCATATCTACGATCTGTCCCTATATATCCCCCCCCCACTAAATGATAGGCTTTGCCCACATGTGATGCTCTAAGAGGTGGATAGGTTGGGTCATAGCTGAGGAGCCTAACACACCCTGGGAAAGGACAGCTCACATATGACAACCACTACAGTGTATGTCAAACAGTCATGACTGTGCCACTGCTAGGCCAGTTAATAGGATGTTGCCCATATCCATATGTTACCTGTGAATATGAGTATTATACATGTTTGTATTGTAAATCTAGGATACCTACATAGAGCATGAGCATAGTAAAGCACTGTTGCAGATGTGTATGTTAAACTGCATGTGACATATTGAATTAATAATATTCAACTGTACAGTGTTCTGCTGGACAATGTTCACAGTTGTGATAGATATCTGTAGTCACATACACATATACTTGTGTTGTGGCAGCTATATTAATACTTTATGAAAATTGACTTCCCTGTTTTGTTACCCAGTGATGTGGACCAATGGGGTCTATATCAGATTGTCAAATGCTGACAACTTTGAAGCTTCAAACTTAGAGCTTGAAAGTTTGAAGTCTAAAAACATTGAATATCAAAAAAAAAACAAAAAACACTCAAAAGCCAAAACAAAAAAAAAAAAACGCTCTATGCAGGGGGCAAGCCCCCCTGCAACACCCACACCCCCCGCTACTTAAATATACCAACTCTGAGATCGCACTACAGTGCAGTAAAGGGAAATCTTCCCTTCCTGCACTCTATGGCGATCTCTGTTATACATTTCAACATTTTTACACTTCGAACTTTCAAGTTCGAAGTTTAGTACTTCGAACTTGTCAGCATTCGACATTATGATATAGACCCAGAACAATGATCAGAAGTCCTGGTATAACAGGTTGAGACGTATGATTGAGCTGCAAGACTGTAAATACAGTGTGCCATAATGACATAGAACACAAATGTATACCAGGTATGCCCTGAGCATGTAAGAATAAAAACATCCATGACTCGATAAAACCACAGCTTTATTTTAAATGTAGAATCACTGACGCTTTCACCCATAACATTGGGCTTCTTCAGAGTCAGTTACACTCAAAAAAAGTAGGACTTTTATAGTCCTAAACAGGCAATCAGCCAATATAAAAAACATCCATTAAAATCAATTATCCAATTAACCATTTAACCCAACCCCTGCTGCAAAGGAAAAAAAAAACAGCACAAGAAATACTATGATAAAACCACATCTTAAAACAGAAAAAATAGTTGTAATCAACTGTTTCATGTAAACCGCTTTGGTGGATACTTTGTCCAAGGAAAGTTAAAAGAAAGTTAAACATACCATCTGTTAAATAAACTGGAATCTGTGTTTCAATACACTTGCAATAGAAATGTTTTCATTAATGCCTGGTGTTTTTGTTGCATCCAGGTGCAACTGCCATAGACATACTCAAATAACCAATAAAATCTTCCAACTCTTGTTTTGAGCCCTTCCACAAAATCAGTATGTCATCCAGGTACCTTATGTATGTCATGATCTTTGACATATAGACAGAATTAAACATGTGTTGCTGTTCCCATGATTCCCAGGATTTAATTTTTGGATAGAGAATTGGCATATACATTTGACCATTTACCGTAAAAAAACATACAGCAACTCTTTTTTTACATTATGAGAGTTGCCATCCTCAGTTTCAAAAGAAAAATGTGGTGAAGGGTCAAATGATTCGATTGTCAAGGCTTATTAGTCAGGATGACTGTTTTAAATTTGAACTGCTGAAGCTTATTGATATGTTCACAAACAAAGGGTATCCAATGGATTTACTGACTAAGTTAAGTAAGGATGTTAAAATGAGAAGAAGCAGTAATTTTAGACCCATCCTCTTGATTCAAGTAGAAGTGTTGGTTCATCTAATACCATTGAGATTAATACACTTACTACTAACAACTCTATGGCAATGATGCTGTAGTATAACAATTCAGGTATGAAAATTAAGAACATTATCCAGACAGTATGGGATAGTGTATTTCCTTCAGACTTAAAAGAAGGGGTTGGGAGGGTGGCCTAATAGTTAAGGTGTTTGCCTTACAAACACAAGGTACAGGGTTTGAATCTCACAGGGGATAACTGGCTAGGCTTAAAATGGCTCGCAAGGGCAGTTAGCCTAATACTAGCCTATGAACCTATGAACCTATGAAATATTGGGTCCAAGCTTAAGATTCATTAACAGTAGGGGTTCCAACTTGAAAGAGCTGTTGGAAAGAGGTGTAGGGACAACTAATAGTAACATCTCATGGATGGGTAAGTGTGGTACATGCAGTATTTGCAAGTTTAATAATGACAGATCTTATGTACACATAGACAGTTACAAAAGAACACTAAACTGCCCAGGGTACTGAAATTGCAATACTGACATGATATTATATGTAGCCACGTGTCTACCATGTCTGGCATTTTACATAGGAACGACCAGACATAAATTAAGGCTACGTATTTTGGAATACAACAGCGACATAAAAAATAAGAAGCCTACAAGTGCTTTATTTAACCACAGTAAGAAGTGTGGCAACTACAAAAAGTTTACATTTTTTGTCATTGACAGGGTGCCCAAAAAAGACATGGGATGTGATGTTGAAACCTTACTACAGATGAAAGAATGTCTATGGCAGTTGCACCTGGATCTAACAAAAACACCAGGCATTAATGAAAACATTTCTATTGCAAGTGTATTGAAACACAAATCCCATTTTATTTAACAGATGATTATATGTTTAACTTTCTTTTAACTTTCCTTGGACAAAGTATTCACCAAAGGGGTTTACATGAAACAGTTTATTACAGCTATTTTTTCTGTTTTAAGATGTGGTTTTATCATAGTATTTCTTGTGCTGTTTTTTTTTTTCCTTTGCAGCAGGGTTTGGGTTAAATGGTTAATTGGATAATTGATTTTAATGGATGTTTTTTATATTGGCTGATTGCCTGTTTAAGACTATAAAAGTCCTGATTGTTTTGAGTGTAACTGACTCTGAAGAAGCCCGATGTTATGGGTGAAAGCGCTAAGTCAGTGATTCTACATTTACAATAAAGCTTTGGTTTTATCGAGTCACGGATCTTTTTATTCTTACTAGTGTTCGTTCAACTTGATGCCCTGAGCATGTGTATGTATTCGTATGTTCATCTGAAAGGCACAGAAGTAATAACATGGGTCACAAGCAGTCCAGATAATAGGATGCGCATGTTGCACATGTGTGTAATATCACTGTCACTGCATACAACAAAATAAAATGTATACTGCTGCTGATTGTTGCATTGCCATGACACTGATATGGGTACTACAGTAGGTATGCTTATCACATAGTAATCAGAGAAGTGTACAACTATCTTACGACCCACTGTTCATGCCTACCACTAACAGCTATATCAACACACATATACACTGGCTATCAAAGTGTACACACCCCTGTTCCAAAATGCCAGGTCTGTGTGCCATATGCCAATGAGACCACAGAAAGTCATGTCAAAATGTTTCTCACCTCAAATGTGACCCATAACTTGTACAATTCTATTGAAAAAGAAACAAAGCTGTTTTATGGAAGATAAGCAACCACTGCCAAGTGAAGATGTGATATGATGTTAGAGTACAAACCAAGACAAATGGATGCTGTAATCATCTCAGCAGGTGTTTACACAACATATCAATCCAAGGTGTGCACACACATTCAGCTGACTTACTGTACTGAGTATTAATTCCCATATGTTTCCACAGGAGAGGTTGTTATAGTCCCTATTGAACTGAGCAGGCTACAGGACACATCACAAGTGGGGATTGTGTTGACATGTGCTTTTGTGGGGTCATGTTCCAATTGCACAAGTACCATGCATTGTAACAGGGGTGTGTACACTTCATATCCATTGTAGCTATATGGAATCAGCAGTACCTGAACTGTACAACCATCCTCCACCAACGATAGAGTAATCCTCCTTGGTGGACAGCGGCAAGACACAAAGCACATAATAGGTTGCTATAGTGGCTGTACAGGGACACATAGGTGCAGACAACAACTTGGAAGCAAGTGCACCTCTATCTGAGAAGCATATAGGTTCACAGGTGACTTCCTGTAAGGCTGACAATGACTAGAAATCAGACATATCCAAACCACCAAGGCCAATTGCAACCATGTCTCCACATATGTAAGCAGTCTCAGAGCCAGTAACACAAGTCACCCTGTATTGGAGGTAAAGCACACCTCATACACACATGCCATGGATACAGGTAACCTGCATCAGACAGGATAGGTGGGAACAGTGGCACCCTGTCCACAACATTAGTACAGGGGGATATGCACATCAATCACACTCCTGCCCGCATCAATGGTGAGCATGGACATAATGCTGACTGATGACAATAACAGCAAGTCTCCATGGGACATGAGAACATCACAGTTTGCTTCCTACATGAACACAGGCATGTGCTCACAGTTCCATCACAAACTACAGTCAAACACAGACATGCCACCATCCACAAGGAAGATGGCCACTGTCATCCACCTACACAGAAATGAATGGTGAATAGTGGATTATGGCATTAAGTGTCCAACATTGGGGAAACTGGACAGCTCAGAGCCAGGAGTGTAATGCACGATGTCAAATCCATGACAGCTTACAGTGTTATGGTATATTCTGGATTATTTGCAAGTAATATCCACTGTTGATGTGCACGTGGACAACCGTATAAAGTCCTGTGACCTTTTTTCCTGTTTATGTCTTCCAGGTACAATGCCCCGAGAATGTTTGCCCACATTCACAAACCTTGAAAATTATGCAGTCATCCAATACCTCATCATGCATATTGTCATACTATTCAGCTGCAGGCCCCAGGATCTGCATGAGAGGACCGCCTTGTAGAATGAGCTCATCTGCAGGGTAAATGATGTCAGCCTACACAACCACAATTATGAGCAGGTGCGGTATCAGTGCACAGATCTGATCCACCATGCCCGTCAGCATGCTGATGAAGTTAAGAGGGACCAGCTAGCCACATGTGGGGGTCATGCCATCCAGCCCCCACTGACACATGCTGAGGAGCTCCTTACCAGCCTTGGGGCACCCACCCACCAGACAAGCCAGCAGGCTGATGACAGCATTGTGGAGGTGGGTGCCACCCACACAATGGATGAGGAGCATGCAGATAAGGCCCCAGGGCACATTACTAGACCACTGTTGCTTATCCATTTTCATATGTAAAGTATCTACATGCATATGTCAGATAAGATAGTCTGTTGCTGCAGTGTAGTAATGAGCAGATGTTCATACTCTCTAGTACTGTGGGTTTGTACTGTTGATGTGCTGAAATGCTGCTCCCACCCTGTACCAATGCCACAGGTGTGGCTACTGACATTACTTCTCTCACACAACTATTTAGGTCCCTCTGGTATACACCTGGGGCAGCAGCCTGTAGCTCGTGAGTATGGAGTTGTTTTGTTGAGGTTTGCCAATACACTGGCCATGTTATGGCCATGCTATTTGCCATGCACACATTTAACACACCTACCCATAATGCATGCTGTGCATGCTTACTTATTGTTGGTGTTAACTGCACTGCATCACAGTGGTCACCATGGTGGCATATCTGAAGAGTATGTAAGAGTCCTGCAGTATACCTAACAACCTGTCAGTGCAAGATGTGTGGACACAGATGAACATAATGGTGGGACAAACGGCCTACAGTAGGGACATGTCTGAAACATTACCCTTACAGAGTGGCTACAACAGTGTATACACCACTATTACAATGGCAACTGTTCCTGGTACAAACAACGGCAAACCACAATACCACATTCCACACCTTTTACAACCTGTAACATGATCCTAACATGAGCAATGAATGCGTAATATAGAATCCTATGTTAGCACAACAAATATGGGGAATACATACCTTAACAAACACTGGAAGCATATGTGCCCACACACTCCAAATAACATATTGTGGAAGCAGCTTGTGATGTACTGACAGCATTCACTCTTCTTGAGTACATACCGTCCATCAAGTACAGGGCCTCAATGTCACACCAAGTAATGGTCTGCCGTCCAAGAAGTATGTCCATGACATTTTCCCACTCACCTGCAACAGAAGAACCCGTGGCTTACAAACCATGAAATGGATCCCATATCTTAAAGGTAGCACTCAGGAGTAGGAAAAGTAGCCTTACCTCATCACTGCATATACCATGGCAAACAGTGCAGACAGTCATGTATGTGTGAATGAAGTATGGGACAACATTAATGTAGAAAATAAATAGATGCCCATCCAAGACAGATGACAAAACATGTTGCAAACTGGTCATGGCGGCTGCCCAGAGACATGCAACAACACTGAGGGACTTGCTGGAATGTCTAACAAGTATTGCCTGTGCAGTATCTGTGTTGACAATTGCCTGGATTCTGCATAAGTGTGGCCTATGGGTTAGGGTAATCAGACGGAAGAGTTGTCCCACATGATACATTATCCAGGGCTCTCTACAGGTAGCATAAGCATACCATCAAGTCTCCCAAAGGCATGTTTTGCAATGTGTAATGGTGTCATGAAACCAAGGTTCAAACCTACAGACAGTATTCATAAAGATATGTGCGGTGCACAAGCAACACCTCCCCCCACCTCAGGACCACCATCCTCAATATACAGCTTGCTGGTGCCAGTGTACACCTTTAGGTTTGCTGTTCATTAGCTGGAAATAGGCCAGTAGACATGGTGTTTGGAATTTGGAACACTGCAAAATAACACTCATGTGTGTCCCATAGTTGTCAAGCATCTGCAACAAGGCTGAGGATGTGGAGGGGTGTTAGCTTGAAACACAACAGTGAACTGAAGCATACATCCAAAGCTTGCTAAGAATGGCTGGATCTGAACACAGTGAAGGCTATGAATTGTGCCAGACATAACCCTGATTCTACAGCAATAGTGAAGTCACTGTGTGACCTGCAATGGCTGTGCACATGAGCTGACCTTGCAATCTGGCAGAGTTTGGGGACATTTGTAGGGCAGAGTGACCAAATAATGACAAGTAAAGATGGGCCATGCTAGTATACCCCTTCCAGGAAAAGTGACTGCTGTAGTTCACTTAACAGGTGCAGCAACAAACCATTGTGTTAAGGGTGTGCGCATGTATGCAAACCACATATTGTATGTATCTCATTCAGCATCTGTATGACTAACACATTTGTTTGATACTACATTGGATTGCACAGGTCATATGTCACATATCAGGTGTGTGTAATGTTAACAAATGCAGTATTGTGGCCACACTGCATATCATAGAAGAGGCTAGCATGTCAACAAGGGTGTGTACAATCCTCATATCCACATTAAGCTTTGAAGGTTGCCAGTGTATCTGGATTTTATTGCACATACATGTACTGCTGATGATGAGATCTGCAAATCAAAGGACAGGCATTAATTATTGACATCAGTCCTCATATCATCCCAGGTATGTGTCAGACAAACTGAAAAGGGCTGTGAGCAATAGAGCAAACATAACTGCCACACATATACACATTTAGCAATGGTGTGTACACTTGTGCGTTATGGTGCACAGTACATGCCAGTGTGCTGTACAGGTGCACAGCAATACTGTGTACATGGGTGCAGTGTGTTCCAGGAGAAGGGGCATCACCTACTAACACAACGCATAAATCACAGAAATGTATATTGTTGGTAACAAGGATTGAGTGCATGCTGCTGAGTGCCATATGTCATGCATGTTGACTGTGTTGGGTAATGAGAGGTCTGTGTAATATGTTTGTGCCACCTCACCTGTAAGTGTGTGTGTGTGTGTGTGTGTGTGTGTGTGTGTGTGTGTGTGTGTGTGTGTGTGTGTGTATGTGTTTGTAGAAGTAAACCATAATATACATGTCTTAATTTACATTTCTTGTCTGCCCCTCACAGGTGGTGAGGTGGGTCAGGGTCCCTCCTGCAGGCAAACTGATGTTAGTGTCCATACAGACTCTGACAATGATGATAGGCATAGTGAGGCACAGGCAGGGATGTCAGGGGCTGAATATGTGCCATTGGTTGACATCCCACTTTTATCCATCCCATTCCCGCACACAGTCACAATGCCCATACATACCCCATCACCAGTGGCCATAGATGAGGGACAGTTAGTGAGTGGTGGCATGGGACAGGAAAGTGTGGTGACTATGGTGAATGAGTCTCTACACAGCAGCCATAGCCAGATGACCAGCGAGGTACCACACAGGCAGATGTACAGGGGTGCTCATAGGAGGGCTGCTGACCATCATGACCCTGGCAGATGTGCCAAAGCAGATGTCACCAGATGCATGTTTTGGGCCATCATGGAGGCACAGCCACAGGCACATATGCCACCAGAGATAATTGGAGGCTACAGAGGACTACTCTTCCTGCTGTACGTGACTACATCCGTGATCTTGCAGGTGCCCACCATTATTTTGCAGAGGTCATGGATAGAGAGTTGGGTGAGATGGTGGGAATTCTCGACCGTGTGGTGTCTGTGGTAGAGCATGTGGTGGGAGTAGGGCATCAGCCACATGGATGTAGGTCAGCAACACCAACAGGTGGTGGTCTATGTGGATGTGCAACAACTCACTGCCATTCCCATAGTGGCAATACCAGCACTGCAGGGAGGTGCTGTCCACTCAACAATGCAGCAGGCCACGTACAAATGGTATTGGCTGGTCCCAGCAGGGATGCGGATTTAGCAGACAATTGTCATCATCAGGGGAGAGTACCATATCTGGGCGTCTGCCTGGTAGTGTCCATGCAACCCCTAGCAGGCACAGTTCCCGTGTCCTTGGCTGGACATGGTGAACTGCACACCCTGCCATGTACGGTCTGCAGCTGTCGAACATACTCCTGTATGGGGCAGCCACATGGCAGAAATGTGTGTCTACACACACACACACACACACACACATCATCAACACAGCTAGGGAACCTCCATACCTGCACACACTACATCTGCACAGGCCATTTAATAAAGAACCCCCTAACCCACACACATGATGTCAATCAAATGGCTCAGCCTAGGCCTCTGGCAAACCCACAACACACCCTGTGCATATGATGATACCTGTGCTACATCACTATTATCCATACCATTGATGCAGGGACATGCTAATATGGTTCTGATGAACAGGGTGAATGTACTAAGGTTTAGCATGGTTCTGATGAACAGGGTGAATGTACTAAGGTTTAGCAATGTAATGCTGTTTAACGTGTTGTCAGCTGGAATAATTAATGCTTACACATCAGGGTGTGTAGCTGTCCAGCCACGATGCATTATAGCTGTTATTAACACTGACTGATTGTGGTTTCCATAATGTATTCTGTGTTCTAGGTGTCTATATGTCAGCAGGGTGTTGGTCTGCTGTCCTTACCTACAAGGGGTGTGGCACTGTGGTGACACATTGACTGTGTCATATCCCGGGTACAGCTGAACACAAGTAGCAGATCTGTATAACAGTTACTGCATGTGCCACATGGTTGATAAGTCTGAGGGGTGTATACAGGTGACTGCATGGTGGCTGATGTAAGCAGCTCTTCTACAATGGACAAAGGTAAGTGTACTGGGTGGCACACACCAAATGATTGTGAATAACACACATACACAAAGACGTTGGTGTTGATGCAATACACAGAGAATACTGTTCACATGGATGTACTTCATTTTGCAGTGAACTCATTTTGGCCTATGTAATTCCACCAAGACCAAATCGCCAAAACAATGCATCAGTAAATAATCAGTCCACCAGTTTAATGTCATTAACAATGGTATTGGCAGGGTATATGTCCTCTTCCCCAATGTAGTGCAATCCTGGAGTTGGTAAACATAGGTGTGCTAGTGTGGGGGGCACAGCCCCCCACATTGGAGGGTGTGGGGAAGTGCAGAACCACACATAGTGTGATTAACAACTACTTAACCTGTTATCCTTTACTGCGTAGCATATCGCCTACTCCGAGGTGATCTCTGCTTAACATATAAAGCTATGTCAAACCCAGAGCTGTTGGACATGCTATACCTAAAGAAATCTCAATCCCTCTGAGCTACACGCTCTAGGGACCTAAATCTTATCACCACAATAAACAGGACATGCTGGAGGGATAGATTCCTGTCCCAGAGACTTCCCATACTCTGGAACAGGCTACCCATCTATGTCAAGCAAAGTTCTTCATTAGCACTCTTCAAGAAAAATCTTGATGAGTGGATGGGAAATAGGAAATACACCCCGGGATCACTTCTGTGTCTCTGCTCGATAGTGGCACAGGAAAATAACTTTCTTGGGTGGCGTAAGCCAGGGAATCTTGTTGGCTAGGCTTACATAGGCCCTTGGGCCAATAGCCTAGTACCTACCTATGAACCTATGAACCTATAACATAAACTGTACAGTACAACAGCACACTAAGCAGAGAATATGCACAATAACCCCATTGTGGGTGGCTGTGCCCACAACAACCACATCCAACTATATATACCAACTCCAGTACTGCTTTACAACTGTACAGAGGGGAAGAGGGCATTTACACATTCACTACTAGTTTTGATGGAATTAATTTCCACAAGATGATTGCTTTGAAATGTTACCTTTTGCCAGCTAGCTCTCAGACAAATGATCTCCTGGGAAATATATTTTCTGCAAATTGAAGTAGATCCCTTCACATGCACACACTTACTTGGCAACACCTAGATTAGAATTCCTACCTAGGTACTTATTGCTACTAATGTGCTTGGCCTTAATTGCACAGACCACAGACCTTTTAAGGTGAGATGTGTCCTGAGATTCCTGTTAAGTGAAGAACATCACCAGGCCTTGGACAGTATGGTAATGGGGGATGTACTGGGTGTTAATGAACAATACATAGTATGACATACTGTCATATATATGTTGACAAACACATACAGTCATGGACACATTTGACAGACCTCAGTTTAGCAGTGCTAACTACCTTGTCAGTGAGTCTATACTCTCACAGAGTTTTGCACACAGCACGTGCATCATTGGGCTGGATAGTGTAATCAGTTACCTGTATGGTTGATGGTGACAGCGGTCCTCATACAGTGGATCTTGGGACATGTACTGGGGGTACCATGGTGTAAAGACAGTATAGCTAGCACCCACACCCCACATTGGATATTGTACTCACTGAAACCCATGATAATGCTCTGACAAACCCACAATCACACATTGACCAGGACTGAAATACAAACCCTTGTCTAATCAGTACTACTACAATGATATGCATTTATTACACATGCCACATGGATAGTAGGGTGAGGGTTTCTCATGGCTCTCTTAACGTCAGCAACATCACCATCCCTTATAATGTATGGCAAGATTTAGTGTATTTGAAAAACGTGACCTCAGAATGCTGTCTCCTACAAATATGCACACTCACACACACAAGCCACGGTGGTACAGCGGTAGCATTGTTGCCCCACAGCAAGAGGTTTTCCTGTTTAATTCTCGGCTGGAGTGCCTTCTGTGAGGAGTCTGCATGTCCTCCCCACGGTCAAGTGGCCTCTGAAAGACATGCTTGAATGGGTGTGCCTTCACTGAAGGTTGGGCATTGGGCTGGCAACTCAGTACCATAAAAATCGACTGCCAATCATTAGTGGACCGGAGTTCCGCTGTGGCGATCCCTAACCAGGAAAAGCCAAAAAAGACAAACAAACACACAACTGTACTCACATACACAAACACACATACTCACATTTGCCAGGACTCAGGGACTAACCCATGCCTATCTACCCATTTGTAGAACAGTGTTATGCTGGTACTGTAAGCTCCAGGTAGCCCATAGGGTAAAGAGTGTAACAAGGTACATTTAATGTGAATTACAGCAGAAGCCATTTCTAAGTATAGCAGTGGGGGGTGTACTGGGTGAGAAGGCCCTCAGAGTATTTTCAACTACATGTTTACAAACACACAGACACTGTTGTTCTCAGTAGTGCACACTGACACATTTGTCAGTACTGAGGTCCATACATGCAGGTGTTCCTAGGTGTGTACCAGGCTAATCTCCATGGAGATATGAGCAGAGTAGGGCATGTGGGTACAATGGTATCATGCCACCTGACATTTGTCAGCAGGCCATTTATCAACTGATGCCACTTGAGTGATCCCCAGGGTGACAGTTAAATTCAACATCCAGTCATCTGTTTTTCTCTTGCAGAGGATCAGTGAGGTGTTCCAACTGACATGTATGCAACATATTTTACATAACATGGACAGTGTCTGGGTTAGGGACCTGTACCCAGACATGTTCTGTTGACTGTGGTAGTCTGGTTGAGGTATCCATGGCATGTGGTGCATACAGAGTGGGGTTTCCTAGCTGTGGCATTCATAACACAGCTGGGCAGACATGTCAGTGTCAGTCAATCAGAGATTGCCTGTAAGCAGCCAAGATGGATACCTGACATCTGCACATCGGTAAAGAGGACAGACAGAAATGAGCTAGCCAACAGGTTATGCATTAGGATGAATGTTTTGACAGATATACATCTGACACTGACAGGTAAGCCATTACTACATGACAACAGTCCTCAATGACATGTCCTAAACACACAGTAGTCTACATTTAATAACATATCAGTTCACTATCCAGTAGGAGATCCTTGATAACATACAGCTCAAACACCAAGAACATGACAGTCAGTACTCCAGCTTTGCATGCAGGGGTATTTTGTTCCAGTACTACAATCTGAAATCTACTCTTACTTGGAAAAGCGCTGTTAAAAGTAGTAATGTAATGCTAGAATACATGCAAGTGTGACTGCATATAACCTGGGATACTACCCATGTATGAAACACATACAAAGAGAAAGGATTGTGTCATACCTCAGCACCATAACTCTGAACCTCTTAGTGCAAGGGAAGATAATGTAAGTATTGCAGTTATAAATGTAGACTGTTGCTACAGTAACAGGGGTTGTGTCAACAGACATGTTGTGAAGGAAGGCTCTTCTGAAACTGACATATGCACCATCAGTTACTGACAGAAATCATAAAATCATCATAGTGAAGCACCACACAAATCACACTAATCATCCTTTGGAATACAACAAAAATTTGACCAATAAATATGGACAGTCTGAAAAAATGTGGTCAGTCCAGAGGTATACACAGAACTCCTTAGTGCAAGACGTGTGGACCAAGCCTGACAAAGGGGATGTTTGCAGCCATGAAAATGGGGATATATCACAAATACTGGAGTAGATAAGCTCACACAGTTGATGCATTCACACCCTCCTGTCTGTCCTAATACATATTAACTGGAGGAGCAGAGGTCCCAAGCCCACATACTTCCCACTAGTTACTGACGTACATCTTCACAGCATCCCACTGTTTTTTTCAGAAATACACAGCACGTATGGTGGCCAGGCAACAGTACATCTGACAAATGTCTGGACATAACATCACATTAGGTAAGTACACTGAGCTGCTAAGCATGTCACCAAGCAATGTCTAAACTACAGGCAGACTGCCACTACATTAACCCAATTTTCCTATGGGGGAATACACATGTAATTGCAAATATAGCAGGCACTACAGGCATGTAACAGCATGGAGTAACAGACACCAGTATGAAAGTGCATACCCACAACCAATCTCAACACAGTCACAGTCACATTATGGTAAGCCTAATTAATAATACAGTATATTAATCATCATATCTGCCACTCACACACTAACCTTACATATACTGGCCCAATTCACAGTGTAGTCTGATGCCTGACTGTGGTATGGGACATGTCTCAGTCTGGCCATACAAACATATACACTGATAGGGTACCAGAAACTGGAGCAGCATGCAATGTCAGAAAGAACAGGACCAAGAACACTGACATCTTCCCTAGTCTGTACACAGGCCAAATAACATATTCACAATATACTGCTACACGATATTGACACTCTGTCAACAATCACCATAAGTACACCGACCTCACTTCTGTACAGACTACAACAGAATTCCCAGGTTTTGTCCACAAATATAAGGCCTCCTATACATAACCTGTCTGGCAGTCTGATATATCATTGGCTTGATATCAGGAATGATGTCAGTAAATAATGATATATTGTACATATGGACCTCTTACTGCATGACATATGAACAAAGGTTGACAGACTTGGGGACAGAGACACAAACACAGGGTCAATATTGACATATTGCTGTGATAAACTTAGAAAATTGCTGGTGTAACAGGGTTAGTTGTGACATATCTCTTCTGAGGGATATGAAATCAGTAACACCCATGGATGTCACAATTTACTGTCTGCAATCATCAGAGTATGCTACTGCATTTATAAAGACAGAAAATGTGTGAGTAACACACCACATCTAAAACTGCAAACTCTGGCCAGTCTGCAGATAGCCCTACTCAACCACATAACACTGTCATGCCAGATTTTAAATCATACAGAACAGCCATATCCACACACGCCCTGTTAAACCAACATTACTTCAAACATAGAACAGCAATGCTTACATTCTGTCCCCATGTCTGGAATATCTCCCTCCAGTGTGTTGGCCTGTCTCCACAGTGTTTGTTGTAACAGGTATTTCCAACTACCCTCTGTGATGCTCTTTGTCAGACACCCACATGAGGTCCTGCTCACAGTTAGGGGAAAGGGCCAACACCCACATGAAATGCTTAGTTATAGGAGTGTGTTTCCATGCATCTGGTATAGGAATGATACCACAGCTGTTCCACATGCAATTAGCAAGTGGGGGATTCCAGTTTGTGCACAGCCCATCAGCTGATCATGAGCATTACCTACAAAAGTCAAGCTGCTGCCTATGCAAAACAGATGCAGTTTTCCACATCTACCAGACAGGGAGAGAGAGAGAGAGAGAGAGAGAGAGAGAGACAGAGAGAAAGGAAGAAAGGAAGAGAGAAAGAGCCAAGCGTGTTTGTATATGATCCATCGGTGAAGAGTGGTCTCTGGGTATTATAACGGTTGCCTATATTGTTTACTAATCCATACTGTCACACAGTAATTGCACATGGCAGTAGACATTTAAAGCTGTGGATTGTCTACAACCTCTACAGTGTTTGACAACTGTTAGCCTTGTAATGTGGATATTGGGACATACAGGTCCTCAATATAATAATGTAGCAAAACCCACAATGCAATGGATCCTGTCATTACAAAATCAACCCAAAACCCCCACAGGATACTGATGACACACACACACACATGCACACACACACACACACACACACACACACACACACACACACACACACACACACACACATATACACACACACACGTTTGCCAGTACTGTGATTCATAGTTTCATTGCTTCACAGGTGTGTAGTAGGTGAATGGGCCTTAAGATTTTACAAGGCTAAGCCAAGGGAATACCTTGGCATCAGGCCACATGACAATAGTCCCCAGTGTGGCTCAGGGGTGTAGTCCCTGGAGTGGTCCACAGGAGTGGATATTGTAGCCACCATCCATTCATGTGGGTTTCTATTACAGATGGCCAGTGATGTGAACTGCTTCCCATGAATGTGATCTATATTCCATAACATGGACAGTGTCTGGGTTTTGCACATGTCCCACATGCATGTTCTTTGACATGTGGAAGTGTAGTTGAGGTCTCTGGGGCATGTTGTTTGGACAGACTGGTATCTTCTGATGTAGCATTCCTGACCTCATTCTGTGAGGCCTGGTTTTATAACTGAGGTCGTGATTGCACCAACACTGACAGTATGATACGGGTATTCAGTGGATTTAGTGGCGCCTGTTTATACAGGGCATGTGTATAAGGCATGGTATTCCCTTTGTGGGGTATGTTTGCAGACTCTACAGTTGTTGCAGGCATCCAGAGTGGAACATGGCAAAAGGGCCACTGTACACATTTATTTCGCTACTGAGGGGATGGAACAGGGTGCCATGTCCTTCTACTTGCTGGATAACACACAGTCAGGAGATGTAACACATCAAGTACTTTCTGATGTCAGTGGCA